>NC_057797.1:408768650-408884315 GCF_018294505.1 Triticum aestivum
TCCTCGGCCGCCGCCGCGCCGGATCCGGCCGGGCCAGCCCCTCCCCGTGCCTCCCCGGCCCCTCCGGCCTCCTCCGGCGGCTTCCCCGACCTCCCCGGCGCCCGTCCACGACAACTCCGGCCGCCGGCGCCTCGGAACCGGCGAGATCCGCCGCCGCTTTGAAAACCGTGCAGATCTGGAGGTTGCCCCGAAACGCCTAAGTCCCCGTATTTTTGCATAATCATGCCATGTTCATTGCTTTGTATATCTGCATTTGTAGCTCCGTTTCGCGCGTATAATATGTCAAATTGTTTGTCTCGACGAGTACTTCATTTCATTCCATTACATCATTTTCATTGTAGGTCATCTTGATGCCCGAAATGCTGTTGGAAGAGTGCATGTTGATGTTAATCTGCTGAAACTGTTATAACTTGCTCATTTGTCATTTTTGCCATGTTTGATGTGTGCATCCTATGAGGTTGATGTCTACATGTGTTTTGATCTATGCCATGCCATCTTTCCAGGGGTGTATGCCATGTATTTTTGTGATCAATGTGGTGACTAGCACAAGCATGCAAACTAGGCATCGTGATATTGCTGATTTTAGTCCCTGTTCTGCTGTTATTTTCATGCCATGTAAACTTGATGCTATAGAGAGATCCATGCATACTTAGAGATACTTCAGTAAGAGTGTTTTGAACATATGGTTATTGTCTATCCATTCATGCCCTTTTTTGCAATTATAGAGTAGTCTAGCATGTCATTTTGGTGCTCTACTTTTGCTTCAAAATGTTTCCTGGCAGATTGTTTACATGTTATTCAATTTAGCCAAGGTTGTTATAGTTGATCCTTGCATGCTATGAACTTGTTCTTGCCTTGGTTTGTTTCACAAACATTCCTTCTTGGTGATGCTATGCTTATATTGTCATGCAATGACTTGTGGTGAGTGAATCGAGCTTGTTAAGGAGGGTACTTGCTGTTGTTGTTTTCCTGACAGATTCTGTTATATTTTGTTGCTATGTTAACATGTTGCTACTAATCATTCTATGCATAATCTGGAGATGTTCTATAAACATGTTTTGATATACATGTCTTGCTCTATCCATTCATGCCCTTGGTTGCAATTATAGCCTGCTGTAGCATGTTGTTGTCTTGCTCCAAAGTTTGCTAAATGATGTTGCTGTCAGCCTGTTAACATTAAGTTCGATGTTTCCATGATTGTTTGCTATTGATCCATGCACCCTATGAACTTGCTCTTGCCATTCTTAACTTCACAAACGTGTCTACTTACTGTTGTTTGCCTTGCCATGCCATGTATTGCTCTGTGGTGAGTGGTTCAAGATCACCAACATGCCTACTTATTGTTGTTTCTGCCATGTATGAATCTGTAATATAACTTGCCATGTTTACATGGGTGCCATCTTATTTTCTATTCCTTTTTGGCTCATGGTCAGTAAGGGTCTTTTGTTCTATGTAATTAGTAGATTCATGCCATGCCTTTGTTTGCCATGATAAGTTCATGTAACATGTTGTTCGCTTGCTCTAAACATTGCAACCTGATGTTATTTCTGCTAAGCCTGAAACTGTTATTATTTGCAATCTTACCATGTCATTTTGAGCATGTTCTAGTCTTTTCTGGAGATAGCTCAGTGTTCATGTTTTGTTGTGCTTTACCAGTACTTCATGCCCATGCCTTTTGTTATTATGTTGGGGTGCTGTAGCTTATTGATTTGATGCTTGTAAGATGCCTAGTTGCTGTTTTGGACAGATTGTTGTTATGACTTGTATAGAGTGTATGTGTTGCACCGTTGCTCCGTTTTGAGTGTGCTCTATATGAAACTTGCTTGTTTTTGCATGTAGCTTCTTATTATCATGTGGCATCCTTGTTTTGGTGTGTTTGCTTGATGTTCGAGTGCCTTTTTGCATCAATGCCATGCCTATCTTGTTTTGCTCATATCTTCTAGGCCGTAGCTCCAAATCTAATGAACTTTATATGTAACTTGACTAGAATTTCGTATAGATCCTCTTGCTGCTCTTTAACTTGCTGTTTAACAACTTGAACATAAGGTTTGTTCAGATCTGGACCAATTTCGAAATTTGCATATGAGGACTTACCGAAATTGTTATATGTTGTTTCCGGCCTCATTTAAACTTGCCTTGATGTGTTGTTCTTGTTTGCATCATCTCTTGCCATGAGTAGTTTCTTGTAGCTTTTTCATGCATCATGCTTGGTTGAGCATCATGCCTTGTCATGTGTGGTGTGTTTACCATGTTGTGTGCTTCTTCTCGATAGTTCCCGTTTCGTTGCGATCGTGAGGATGCGTTCGTCTTCGTGTGGTTCGTCATCGTGGCTTCATCTTCTTCATGGACTCGTTCTTCTTCCTAGCGGGATTTCAGGCAAGATGACCGCTACCCTGGATCTCACTACTATCATTGCTATTCTAGTTGCTTCGTTCTATCGCTATGTTGCGTTACCTATCATTTGCTCTTCAAGCCTCCCAAATTGCCATGAACCTCTAACCTTTGACACCATTCCTAGCAAACCGTTGTATGGCTATGTTACCGCTTTGCTCAGCCCCTCTTATAGCGTTGCTAGTTGCAGGTGAAGTTGAAGATTTCTCCATGGTGGACAGGGTTATGCTGGGATATCACAATATCTCTTATATTATTAATGCACCTTATATATTTGGTAAAGGGTGGAAGGCTCGGCCTTATGCCTGGTGTTTTGTTCCACTCTTGCCGCCCTAGTTTCCGTCATACCGGTGTTATGTTCCCGGATTTTGCGTTCCTAACGCGGTCGGGTGATTTATGGGACCCCCCTGACAGTTCGCTTTGAATAAAACTTGTCCAGCAAGGCCCAACCTTGGTTTTACCATTTGCCTCACCACCACCTATCCCTTTCCCTTGGGTCGGCCAACCCGAGGGTCATCTTTATTTTAGCCCCCCGGGCCAATGCTTGTCTAAGTGTTGGTCCAAACCGAGCGATGTCCGGCGCCCCCTGGGCAACCAGGGTCTATGCCAACCCGACGTCTGGCTCATCTGGTGTGCCCTGAGAACGAGATATGTGCAGCTCCAATTGGGATTTGTCGGCACAGCGGGAGGCTTTGCTGGTCTTGTTTTACCATTATCGAAATGTCTTGTAAACCGGGATTCCGAGACTGATCAGGTCTTCCTGGGAGAAGGTCTATTCCTTCGTTGATCGCGAGAGCTTGTCATGGGCTAAGTTGGGACACCCCTGCAGGGTATAAACTTTCGAGAGCCGTGCCCGCGGTTATGTGGCAGATGGGAATTTGTTAATGTCCGGTTGTAGATAACTTGACACCAGATCCGAATTAAAACGCATCAACCGCGTGTGTAGCCGTGATGGTCTCTTCTCGGCGGAGTCCGGGAAGTGAACACGGTTTCTGTGTTATGTTTGACGTAAGTAGGAGTTTAGGATCACCTCTTGGTCATTGCTAGCTTCACGACCGTTCCTTTGTTTCTCTTCTCGCTCTCATTTGCGTATGTTAGCCACCATATCATGCTTAGACGCTGCTGCAACCTCACCACTTTACCCCTTCCTTACCCATTAAGCTTTGCTAGTCTTGATACCCATGGTAATGGGATTGCTGAGTCCTCGTGGCTCACAGATTACTACACCAACAGTTGCAGGTACAGGTTTATACGATGATCATGACGCGAGAGCGATGTTTGCTTGTTTGGAGTTCTTCTTCTGCTTCTTCTTCGATCAGGGGATAGGTTCCAGGTCGGCAGCCTGGGCTAGCAGGGTGGATGTCGTTTGAGCTTCTGTTTGTGTTTCATCCGTAGTCGGATGTTGATCTTATGGATGATGTATTGATGTATTCGTGTGGCATTGTATGCCTCTTGGATGTATCCCCACTATCATGTAATGTTGATGTAATGATATCCACCTTGCAAAAGCGTTCCAATATGCGGGTCTCTCCTCGGTGGGACCTTCGAGTTCCTTTTGGGTAGGGTCGCATATTGGGTGTGACACGAGGATGCTCCCCCGGCCCTCGCAAGGGCGACCGGGCTGGGGAAGCGCGAGCGCCGTCGCTCCCCTTATCCACGAAAGGGGGTGCTGCTACCGCAGATGGTCCGGTCCCAGGTGGTGTCGCCGCGCCCTCCTTCCTCTTCTTTGCCGCAGGCGGCGGCCTGGCCAACCAAGGATGAACATCAAGAAGCAGCAGTATAAGCAAGATCAAGGCAGAGCACGAGCACTTACTGGTCCACCGCGGTGTAGTCTACCCTTCGCTTGCTAAGCTTGAAGCCTGATAGCTTCGAAGCCTGAGGCGTGGGCGCACGGACTTTGGGAGCAGAAGACGGTGCAGCAGAGGGGCCGGAAGCGGCCCCAGGCGGCGTCAAAGCAGGAGCTGCATCCCGGGAGACCAGCGCCGACCTGCCCTTCATCGGGATCACAGGCGGCTCCTCTTCCTCCTGGCGGGCGTTGGCCTCGCCGTCGTCTAGCAGGGTGCAGAGGATCTCTGCCTTGCTCAAAGGGGAGGTCTCTCCCATCCCCTCTGGGATCACCTTCGAGTCATGCTCCTCGTCTTCTTCCTCTTCCTTCCGGCGGGACTCGCCAGAAGACACCTCCACCAGCGTCGGCACCACTGGGACCTCAAGGGGCGCCGACGGCACCAGCCCACGCCCGTCGAAGGTGGGCATGGAGGCCATAACTTACGCCCCATCCGTGCGAAGGTACAAGGGAATGACAGCGCTCTGAGGATACTCCTGGTCGTCCTCGACTAAGAGACGAGGAGCAGCGGTCAGCTCCTCGTCAGTCAAGGACACCGAGTTGAGGCGGAGCTTGTCTTCTTCGTCCCCGAGCGTCCACAGGGGACACGAGCGCGCCTGGAGCAGAGCCACCCACAGCCTCAGGAACTCCCTCAGGAGCATGGCCCCTGTCAGGGATATACCCCGCGATATGACCCAGCCGAAAGTATGACCCGGCCGGACTTGGCGCTGAATGATGACCCGCCGGAGGACTGGCGACTCACGGGTCTGGCGGCTCACTGGTCAGACGACTCACGGATGACCCCGACAGCGGGTCACATAGAAGACTAGGCCCAAGGCCCAGTAGGCCGGCTCATATTATGGTGGGCTGGCTTAAGACAGAAGGCATGAGGAATATTTCCTTTACGAGGAAGCAAGACACGTACTTGTATTCGACTTGTAATAGAGAATAAGTTAGTTCTAATCCTAATAGGACTCTACATGTAAGCCTCCCCTTCAACTTATATAAGGAGGGGCAGGGCTCCCCAGAGAGGGACAAGAAACAATCTCTAGGGCTAGACACAAAGAGCCGGCTTACCGGCGACTCCCTCATGATCATAATGAGATCTAGCCACAAACAGCATGTAGGGCTATTACTGGATGATGTTTCCCGGGGCCCGAAGCTGTCTAAATCCTTGTCTTGTCTTGCGTCTCTCGATTCCGCTCAACCCCTTCAAGCTACCGCATAGATGCGTTGGCCTCACGACTAAGTCCTCACACTAGGACATCTGTCGTGACAATTCCACGACAGTTGGCGCCCACCATGGGGCCTGCGCACGGTGGTGTTGAGTTCTTGGAGGGATCTCTTCTAGGGATCGAGAGTTCACAATTTTCCAGATGAAGAAGAGCCGGTTGGAAAAGATCATCATCAGTTTCGGGTTCATCAATCCAGATTCATAGTTTGGAAGATTCAAGAAAAATTAAGGTAGCGATTTGATGATTGCCGCAAGTCACCAAGAAAAGAAGTCACAAGTCATCAAACACCATCGGCGTATCATGTTTCCGTCGGTTGCTCGCCAAACCCGGTACGGTCCGAGTCGACCGTCACCGTTCAACCATCAACAGCAAAGGAAAAGGTCAAGAAAAGGAAAGCAAAGCATTGAGAAGGACTCGATCCAGCGCCGCAGGGTCTCAGTGCAACAATCGTTAACTACCCAATCCAATTGACTTCGGTCAGAGTAACTACAACCCGGAGAAGGACTCAGACTCGATCTCTTCCGTTGACCCAGCTGGTGGCTTGCCTCCGCCGCCGCTGGCAGCCCGCGGTCTCGGGTCTCCGGCCGCCTCAGCCTGCCTCCGCCACCTCCTAACCTCACGCTCTGATCGCCACTCCGACATCGCGCCCACCTCAAGTCGCCAAGCCGTTGCCGTTGCCATTACCTACGCCGCGAGCTGCTGCCGTGGCTCGCCCCTGCCTCACGCGGCCTTTGCAGCAGGCTGCCGCCATGCCCGCCTCCGAGGTCCTCCTCTCCTCTGCCATGGCCCGCCAGCACGCCGCACGTCGAGCTGCATCGACCTCACTCCTCTGCTGCGAGCCGGTCTCTGCGAATCTCACCTGCGAGCCGCCCTCACCAACACCGCCTCGCCTTGACCCTTCCACGGCCCTAGCCATGCCTCGCGGTCGCTTCAAACCGCCATGGCACTGCACCATGCCTCTCCAACCCGTTGCCGTTGCGGAGGCATCCCTTTGGCCCGCCGGAGCGCCCTCACTCCGCCGACACGACAGCATCTGGAGCGGCCTCCACGACCCGGTTTTGCTGCTTCGACCCAGCCCGGTCTCTGCCTTCAAGTCGTATTCTGCTCGAATTTGCCTTCGCTGCCCCTGCTCGGGCTTTGCCTTCGCCACTCCGAGTTGTTAAAATTGCCACCACGGCTGCGCGAAGACCCGGTCCCTGCCGAGTCCATAGTTGCTGCCGTGGCCATTGTCGCGAACCGCCTTACTCTGCTTCAACCGTGAGTCACATTGACCCGCCGCCTCGCCGTGGTCTGCCGCCGCTGCTGCTACTGCTGCTAGTGTCACAAGCCGGCTCTGAAATGCCTCTGACCCGCCTACCTCTGCCGTCTCAACACAGTGCTGCTGCAGCTCTTGAGCCGTTGTACTGCCTCTGATGTCGTGCCGGGTCGCTCGCTACCGAGTTCTTGAGCCGTTGTGCCTGTGGCCTCTGAGCCGCTGGGCTCGCCCCGCGCGAAGGCGCAGGCGTGGAAAAGTGGTGGCAGTTTTCTTGACGGACGCTCACGCGGTGGGCTACTTCTCTTGTGCATTAGCATGTGAACACGGGACAGACCAAGGGATACAGGATACCGGGTCTATTTTTAATTGCTATGCCCGGATACGCGACTTTGATGATCAAATATGATACATTGTGAGAAAACCATTATTCAGAAGTAGTGGTAGCGATGCTATCCACATGCGCCAATTACTAATGAACCCTTGCTATGCGTCAAACACATTGACTCGGATCTCAAGACATTCAAAGCCGATTGTTATTTAGAAAGGGGTAATAGAGGAAGACCCATGTGGTGCTGGTGCTACAGTAGACGTACATCTGTCTGGCTATTTTTTGATCCAAGCACGTCCAGCATTATCCACGCCAGCATCCGTAATCATCGGATAAAATGCTAGGTGATATCCATCCAAGTCTATTTTATTAAACATATTATTTTCATCAAAGAACAGTTACTTTGGTCTGTATACTTTTATGTGCAGCAAAGGTGGTGCCATGTTGTGCCTATGAAGTGTACGTCAGCACCATCACGCACCGGCGTCTGCGCCCGCTTACTGATGGAACAGGAGCTGCGTTGAACCGCCCTTGCCGCTTTGAGCTGCCGTTAAGTCACCGGTCTGTCTGAGCCGCCGGAACTATATTGAGTCGCTGGTCTGCCTGAGCCGCCGAAACTATATTGAGTCGCTGGTCTGCCTAAGCCACCTCTGTCGTGATAAACGGATCATCCGTCGTCCAAACAAATCAGGTGATATCCATCCAAGTTTGTTTTATTAGCACATGTTGTTTTTATCAAAGAACAAGTTTATCTTTACCTTGGTCTGCAATATTGTCTATGCAGGGCAATTATTTATGACAAAAAATAATATTATACCGCGGAGATGGAGGCACGCCAACATCTTTTGGCATAGGTGGTCGTCGTTACTCAACGGACTCCCGCACCAGCTTACAACGTCGTGGCCGTCTCTTGCGACCACGCCGGCTTACAACAAGGAGGACAACTTGCCCGTCCGCACCGGCTTACAATGTCACGGCCGGTTCATCTGTCTATGCCGCCTCTGATGTTACGGTCGTCTTTACCGTCCGTCTCTCGCGGCCTGGTCTACATCGACGCATCGGGCCGCACTTGTCTGGGTGAGCTGTTTATTGAGTATGAGCAGGTCACTACTTGGGCAGCCTGGTTTTCTTCCAACAAATTAGAGGCAAATTATCATATATTATCAGCCGTCGTCTGCACTGGATGGTTCAATGGGCAGGTGCACAAGTCGCTGCCACTACAGTTTGGTTAACTTCAAACAGCCAGTTGGAAGGAACCATTGGCCGAGTTGCTGACACGGCTCATACGGGATCATTTATAACCCGTCGCAGTCACCTCAACCTTTTGTGGATTCACATCGCGCTATCAACGCCAATGATGTATACCTTCTGCTATGGTCAAATATGGAGAATCTCAAGCCAACTATTCGAGTCATCTTGAGACTCTGGGGCTACAATGGTATGACTCGGCAAAATTAGCCGGTTTCAATGAATTCAAGAACTCCGGGTCATTGAAGGGAAAAATAACCCGGGCCCCGGAGATTACTGCTAGATCGATGAAAATTTAAAGCCGTCAGAAGATTTCCAGCTCAAAATAAGGACTCTGGTTTAAAATCCAGTTCAAGAGACATCTTTCTCCCACAAAGCACTGAAGCTCTCAAATCCGGTTCAAAAGCCGGCACAGGGTAAATTTGTCCCTCACAAATTTTTTCAAGCTCTCAAATCCTGCGCAAAATCTGACTCAAGGTAAATTTGTCCCTCACAAATTTTCGAAGCTTTCAAATCTGGTTTAAAGTTCCGGTTCAAAAAGAATTAACCTCTGGCAAGTTTGAGTTCTAAGAAAAATTAAAGGTTGCCAAAAGGAACTTGCTGCCCTGATGCACGGTTCAAACATAGGTATCCTGCCTTACGGCTTATCTTATTATGGTCACTTGGGGGCTTCCTGTTCAAACATAGGTCGTATTCGAACCAAAGAGAACATAGCTGTTGAAACCCTTTTGATCGGCACACTGCCAAACTCACTAGGGGGCTTCTTGATCGTATCCGAATCATAGCTTAACCTCTTTTGGGTCCGACATGGATCGTATTCGAATCAGTGTCGTTAAACAACTCTCCAGGTCATTTGAGGGCTTCCTGTTCAAACATAGGTCGTATTCGAACTAAAGAGAACATAGCTGTCGGTACCCTCTTGATCGGCAACGCCAAAGCCACTGGGGGCTATATGATCGTATTCGAATCTTAGTTCAACCCCTTTGGAACGGTTTTCTGATCGTATACGAATTAGAAGCCTTAAATTTTTTAAGTCTTTTTTGCGAACAATTTTGGGTTTGACTTGAGACCTTTTTTGGATTATATCTCAAATTTATATAAGTGTTTTATGCTTAACCCGGCTTGACCTTTGACTATAAGTCGCCAGCTTATGACAATCATCATCTATGTGGAAGCATTGGCTTCCAAGGATTGGGTTATCACCCTTACTGCACATGTCATGTAAACCGGCAGTACAAATTCAATATCACAGTGGTTATATGTGAGGTATTATGACCCGCCCTGCGGCAAACCGCCAAGGGTTCTTGTGATCTACTTGTGTGCAGGGTAAGACTACATTTGGGTGGTTACCCGCCCTGGCTCTTGACGTTAAGTCGCCAGGGCATATGTTGTTTAAACTCTGTGCATGATTTGCAGAATTATGACTTATATAAATGCTTCAGTCCAAGCTCATCATTGAAATTGGTGTCTCAAAAGGGTTATCAATTATTGATTTTCTCAAGGGCTATAGGCCACCGGGTTACAAAAATTCCGGCTTACAATGAATGCGCAATAAGTCGTCATCGGCCAAGAGCCGCCAGGTATTTAAACTCCGGATTTACTTGTCAACCGATGAGGTATTCAAATCTTTCATAGCCAAAACTGGCTGGATTTTCATGATGATATTGAATGATTGAGGTTTCCATACTGGATTATATTATTCAAATCTTGAATAGCCAACATGGCTGGATTTCTATTGTGATTATCAATAACCAGTGTTATGATTGAGGTTTTCAAAGTCGCTTTAAGCGCAATGGCTATTATTTTTATCAATGGATATGATTTATTCTACAATGGAAGGAATAGTCCCGAATCGCTGCAGGCTTACGACCCGGCACTTGGGGGCTACATTATTCAGATTGGGATTATATCAAATATGCAGGTCCTATGTCACTGCCATCATGCACCATGGCACTTGGGGGCTAATGCAAAGTCATTTTTTGCTCAACTTATTGAAGACCCGACTCATCACATTCTAAATGAGTTGGCCCTTGGGGGCTACCAATTCCTCCTGTAAAAAATTCAAGGTACAGAAGCATTACTACATTATATTGAACGGTCCACTATTTAGTTGGTGGAGTACAAAGCTCTTAACCTTGTGGACGTGGGTTCAAGCCCCATGGTGGAGACTATATTATATGATGTTATTATCAATTATATACAAAGTCCCAGCTCAGTATTATCTTACTAAGCCGGCCCTTGGGGGCTACACATTGCTGTTCAAATTTACATGGTTATATCTACAAAGTCCCTGCTCATTATTGCATAATGACCCGGCCCTTGGGGGCTACACTGGTTCAAGTTTTCATGAGCATAAAGCAATTACAAGTCCCAGGTTGCTGCAATCATGACAACCCGGCACTTGGGGGCTACATGTGTGGAATATTCAGTTTATATGATTGAGATGAATAAACCGGATTTCTTCAAGGTTGCAACATTTATTGGAGCCAGTCTTAAACCATCACTTTGTTCTGCTCAAGACTTGGGGGCTACAGGTAATATGGTATAAGGGAGAAAAATCTTCAAATTATCAGTTTTGAGCAAATCAGGAGGATCAATTACATAAACCGGTGTCAACAACAATTATGACCCGGCATCGTCTGTTTTATAATCCGGCAGTTTTTGGTAATGATAAACCGGCAAGTTTTACATCTTCAAGCCGGCTGAATATCAGATGAGTATTTGAAGACCAAAATTATTTAACCCGACACCTTGGAAGCCAACTCAAGTAGATTATTCTTCACAATATTTTTCTGTGAGAAACCAACATCAGCAAATTGAGCATGAAGCTAGCTTATTTGACCCGGATTTTCTAGATGAAGGAAATGACAATTGGACTTAAGGATAATCAGGTCCTGTCTCAGGAGAATATTTAACCCGGAGCACAAGGAATTAAGGATGATCAGGTGCCGGTGTACAAGAATTTTTAACCCGGAACACAATCTGTCAAAGTTGTTCTTGTGTTTGTTTTACAGGATCAGTTTAACATGGATAAATCCAAATTAAACTGGGGGCCAATGTCGGGGTTATACCCCGCGGTATGACCCGGCCGGAAGTATGACCCGGCCGGACTTGGCGCTTCACCGATGACCCGCCGGAGGACTGGCGACTCACTGGTCAGATGACTCATGGATGACCCCGACAGCGGGTCACATAGAAGACTAGGCCCAAGGCCCAGTAGGCCGGCTCATATTATGGTGGGCTGGCTTAACACAGAAGGCATGAGGAATATTTCCTTTACGAGGAAGCAAGACCCGTACTTGTATCCGACTTGTAATAGAGAATAAGTTAGTTCTAATCCTAATAGGGCTCTACATGTAAGCCGCCCCTTCAACTTATATAAGGAGGGGCAGGGCTCCCCAAAGAGGGACAAGAAACAATCTCTAGGGCTAGACACAAAGAGCCGGCTTACCAGCGACTCCCTCATGATCATAATGAGATCTAGCCACAGACAGCATGTAGGGCTATTACCGGATGATGTTTCCCGGGGCCCGAAGCTGTCTAAATCCTTGTCTTATCTTGCGTCTCTCGATTCCGCTCAACCCCTTCAAGCTACCACATAGATGCGTTGGCCTCACGACTAAGTCCTCACACTAGGACATCTGCCGTGACAATTCCACAACAACCCCCGTCAGCTTCGTCGCCTTCGCATTGCCAGGCTTCAAGTCGGCGTTCATCCTCTACAGCACCAGCGTCGCTCGGGCATTAGAAAGCTTCACGCGGGACCAACTCGCGTCGGACTGGGGCATCTCTGTCGGCAGCACCAACCGTGGGTGGACGCACTTGGCGTCCATCATGACCCACTTGCTCCTGACGTTGTCGGCCTTCTTCCCGGCCTTGGAGATTGCGTTGGCCTTGCCGGCCGCGATGAAATTGGCACACCCCGAGGTGTGGCCACCCGTGACCCGGAGGAAGAAGAAGTGACGTAGCAGAGCCACGGATGGCATCACCCCGACGTATGTGTAACGCCCCAAAACCGATGCGCGAGGTATCTTCCAGTTATTCCCGACGTTGCCATGTCATTTGCTTGCGTGTTGCATTTTGCCATGTCATCATCTCCATTTCATCTGCATGTTTTTCAAAACTTGCATCCGTTCCGGTCCTCCCGGTTCTCTCTGTTGTCCGTTCGGAGTCCAGACCACACTCACGCGCGCCCGTCGCCCCTCTCAGACCTTGTTTCTTGAGCGGGAGAAAAATGATCTCGGAATGGGATGAAAGTTGGTGTGCGGTCTTATTATAGTGTAGGTAGACCGCGTGTCAAGTTTCATCACATTCGGAGCTCGTTTGATGGCCCTACCATTAAACTTGTAGCGGTACCGTTGCCGGTACCTTCGTCGGACGTTTTCGGTCTCCGGAAACCTTGCCAGGCTGCTATTCTCTTCTCTCCTCTCGCCCCAACTCTTCTACACAGCCCACTAGGCCCAACTACCCACCCCCTCCGCTCCAGAGCGTCCGATGGCGATCGAACGGCTCTGAAACGGAGCAAAACCCCCTAACCCTAGCCCCTTTCTATATATAGACGCCTCCCCTGCCAGGCCTCCTACCTAACCCCTCCTCAATTTATGCAGTCAGCCGCCGCCTCCATCCTCGTTTTCAGCGCTGGCAACCTCTTCCCGCCACTTGTCGCCGGCCCATAGGCCAGCGCCGCCACCAAAAACCACCTGTGCCGCCTTCCCGACCTATCGCACGCCTCCACGTCGCCCGAGCGCCACCGCGGCCCGCCAGGCCCGCGGGAGGCCCGCCCCGGGCCGCAACGGGCCCGAGCGCCTCGCGTGCCCTCTGCTCCTTTCCGCCAGGCGCCGCCCGACCCTGCTCGGCCTCGGCAACGCCTCCCGCCGGCGAGCCTCGCCGCGTCGCCCTACGGCGACCTCGCTGCCTCCGGGGACCGCCAGGTCGACCTCTCCCCCGACCCCGTCTCCTCCTTTTCTGCTCTCTCCCTGCTCCCTGACCTCCCTCCTCTCTCTGCCCGAGACAGCAGCGCCGCCGCCGCCATGGATCTCCGGCGAGCCCCCGCTGCCCGGATCCCGTCGGCCACGCCACCGCCACGGGTTCCTCCGGCCGGATCTGGTCGAGAGATGACCGGATCCGTCCTTCCCCGGCCTCCCCGACCTCTCCCTCGACTCCGGCCGTCGTCCCCATCGTCTCCGGCGACTACTCCGGCCCCGCCTCGAAATCCATGCTGAGCTAACCCTAGAACCGGCAGGGTATATTTCGCTTGTCCTGGAATTTTCACTTCATGTGCACTTGTTCATCATGTCATATCTCCATGCATGTAGCTCCATTTTGCGTACCTAATATATCAAAATGTTCATTGTGAGATGCTCTTAATTGTGTTCCATTGTTCCATGTTTGTTTGAGTCCATCTTGTTGCCCGAATCATCGTTGCAAGAGTGCTATATGATGTTAACTGCTGTCTGTTATCAGAACTAGGTGATTTGTCTTTGTCATTGCATTTTGTGCGTGCATCCTATGAGCTTGATGTCTACATGAGTTTTGAGATACATTATGCCATCTTTACTATTGTGCAATCCATGTATTTTTGGGAGTCTTGTAGTGAGTGCATCAAGCTTGTGAAGTAGGGTACTTGTTGTTACTGTTTTGCTAGGCTGAATCTGTTATGTCATGATGCTACGTAAACCTGCTGCTACTAGTCATTCTATGCATAATCTGGAGATGTTCACTAAGGATGTTTTGTTATACATGTCATTCTGTATCCATCCATGCCCTTGGTTGCATTTATAGCCTGCTGTAGCTTGTTGTAATCTTGCTCAAAATTTGTTAAATAATGTTGCTGTCAGTCTGTTAACATTAAGTTTAGTTTTGCCATGTCAATAACTGGTGATCCATGTACCCTATGGACATGCTCTTGCCATGCTTGGCTTCATAAACATGTCTTCTTACTATTTGTTTCCTTGTCATGCCATATGTTGCTCTGTGGTGAGTTTTACAAGCTCACCAACATGCCTACTTATCGTTGTTCCTGCCATGTCTGAATCTGTCATATTACTTGCCATGTTTGCATGGATGCTACCATCTTTTATGTTGATCTTTGGAATTAGTTCAATAAGGGAGTTTTGTTATTTGCCTTTAGTATTAGCATGCCGTGCCTTTGTTTGCCATGATAAGTTCCTTTAGCATGTTGTTTTATAGCTCTAAACATTGCAACCTGATGTTATTTCTGCCATGCTTAGTGATTTCTGCTAAGTCTGTGAAACTGTTATTAATTGCAATCTTGCCATGTCCTTTTGAGCATGTTATAGTGTTTTCTGGAGATAGCTCAGAGTTCATGTTTTGTTGTGCTTTACCTGTGCATCATGTCCATTGTCACACCCTAGCTAGTCATGCATTAGAGTGTTGCATCATGTTTACTCTTTCATCAGAAACTTGAAATGGGGATGACAGAACCCCCGGTCCCCTCTGAAACCAACTAGGGTTACTAAAATAATTTTTCAATGAACCTGAAATGCCCTTCTAAAATGCCCATCATTTTTGTCTTGGTTCAGAACCTCTGCCAAAAATGGTGCACATTTTCCTAGGCCATCCTAGGGTTTTTGAATTAAAACATAAATATTTGAATTTGGGCATTTAAAATAATATAAAATATTTAAATGCTCAAATATCTCCAAACTAAAATGTTTCATGTTGGAAATAATCCAACTATGGGCCAGGAATAGATTGGTGATTTTTGAAGTTGCCTAGGTATTTTATTTAATTCAACAAAGTTGCAGATATATATTAAATAAAACAGAAACAGAAGAAAAGGGGAAAAACTTACCTGGGCTCCTCCTTGTGCGGCCCAGCCAGCTGGCCGGCCCAGCCAGCAGCCGGCCCAGCCCAGCACTGTAGCCCTCCGTCGTCTTCCTCCCCTCGCCCCGAAGCTGCTGCGTGCTCGCGCGCGCACGGCCGCGCGGCCACCTCCTGCTTGCCGACGAGCTCCTGGCCGCGTGGACGACTCCCGCAGGCCGTCCCGTTCCCCCCTGCTCTCTCTCACTCTCCCCGGCTCTTTCCTTCCTCTCCCTCGCTCTCTCTCTCTCACGGGCGAACACCACCGTCGCCGCCGTTCGCCGTAGCAGCCATCTCCGGCCACCCCTCGCTTCCCCGATTAGCTCAGAAGCTCCGCCACAACCCCCTCTTCCTCCCCACCGCTCCACAGCTCCCCGGAAGCCCTGCATCGCCGCCACGTCGCTGTTCCCCTCTTCGGGCTCCGATCATCGTCGCCGTCGAATTCGTCGTCTCCGGCGCGTCCCCGAGCCCGCTTCGACGCCCACTGCAACCGCGGTGAGCTACGCCACCGTTTCCCCCTCTTCTCCCCCTCGTTCCCTCACCATAGCCTCCTCCCCACCACGGCCGAACCTCCGCCGTCGCCGAGCTCGCCGTCAACACAGCTCCGGTGACCATTTGGTCACCCCGGCGAGCCCAACGAGTTCGCAAGACCCCGTAGAGCATCCCTAGCGCCTCGCTTCGCTCGACTTCGAGCTCCAACCCCGTTTCCGTGCACGACCGAACCCCGGCGGCCGCAGCCGAGCTCGCCGCCGTCGACTCTGGCCACCCCGACCCCAACGGACTCCGCCAAGAGCTGCGGGTTGTCCTCAGCTCCACTCCGGTGGCCTCCGCGGTCCATTTGGTGGCTGAAATGGCAAAAACCACTTCCGCCGCCGCGTCGGGCTCGCCGGCGGCTAAACGCCGGCAGCCGACTTTGACTTTGACCACGGGTGGGCCCTGGTTGACTCCCCTGAGTCAATGACAGGTGGGGCCCGGCCCTGTTAATTAAACAGGATTAGTTTTAATTAACTTTTAATTAAATTAATCACCCTGACATGCGGGACCCACTGTCAGGTTTGACCCAGACCTGTTCCGTTGACCTGCTGACGTCACACTGACGTCAGGCTGACGCAGTAATTGATTTTCTGGATTTAAATTAAATCAGGAAATTCCAGAATATTATTTAAACTTCAAAAATTCATAACTTTTATTCTGTAACTCCAAATTGGACAAATTATATATGAAAAATGATCAGAAAAATCCAATCTATCCATCTGTACTATTTTCATGCATGATCAAACAAGTTAAATTGATGTTTTAAGCAGAATAAGGAAAAGCCCTTAAAGAGGCCATGTTTGAGTTTGAAATTTGAATCTTTGATTCAAATTTGTTCAAACCCTTCTGGTTTTAGTTGCATTAGCCCAACACACTCATATTGCCATGTTTCATGCATGCATCATATTGTTGCACATTGTTTGGTGATGCTTGTGTATCGATGTCCTTTGCGACAGGTTCTGTCTCCGAGGAGTACCGTGATTACCCTAACGAAGAATCATATCCGAGCATCGAACCATCAGGCAAGCAACCAACCATTTGATCATATCGATACAATCCCATGTTCTCGCTCCTGCCCTCTTTTACTGCATTAAGACAACGCGATTCAAACTGCTGTGTGCTACGGTAGTTGAACCCATTTCCTCTGCATGACCTGTCATTGCCACAGTAACTAGATGAAACCCACTAGCATGTGTAGGAGTTGATTGAGCCATGTGTATGTGTTGTTCCTACCTTGCTATGCCTGCTATGCTTAGAGTCGTGTCAGGTCTGGTTCATCTGGGTGATGGGCTAGAGTGAAATGATTATGTCGGTAATGAGAGTGGTGTGGTGAACACGATTTGGTAAAGGTATCGATGAGAGGCCATGTAGGAGTACATGGTGGGTTGTTTCATTGAAGCCGACCTTAAGCACTGAGATCTGTATGTGTGATTTAAGATACAGCTACTACCATGCATTGGGCCCTGAAATATGACCCCGCTCGACTTCTTATTCACCCTAGCTCTCTGTCCAGGAGTTGCAAGTAGTTTCTGGTGTTTGTAGCTACTGGAGGCCGTGGACAGCGCTGACCGTAGGGGTGGGCTGTGATGCGGTAGGTACGTGGCCGGGTGTACCGAATACCCGTTAGGTATCTCGGGAACCCTGTTCACATCGTTCGGGGCCGTATGGGAAACCTCGGCTGGACTCCCTGCGGATGGAACCTGAATAGGCGATAAACCTGGACTAGAGGCTTAAGTGTTTAGGTAGGTCGTGGTCTACACCCACGTCGGCTTTCGCTTGAAGTCTGCCGAGCACATATCGTGTGCAGACGCTAAGTGGTGGAAACATGTATGAAGAAGTACACCCCTGCAGGGTTATCATGATCTATTCGAATAGCCGCGTCCGCGGTAAAGGACTACTTGGTTGCCTATACAGTTCATAGACAAGTAAATGGAAACTACTAAAAGCCTCAAGATAAGTGTGAGTGCCGAGGATGGCTCTTCCGTAGGAAGACGGAGGTGGATCCTCGGTAGTGTATTGAAGTGGTGAGTAGTGGACTCGTGTGCGCAAAACATTTCAAGTTGGGGTATCGTAGGATAGCCTAGCCAAGAGTCAGAGCTGGCTTGCTGCAATAACTCCACCAACCCTTCTTGACACTATGCATGTATGTAGGATCTGATGTAAGTCTTGCTGAGTACCTTTGTACTCATGTTGCTATAATCTACATTTTTACAGAAGACGCTGCAACCCCTTCTGATGGGTTCTATGTAGACATTGACATCAACGAGTAGGCTAAAGACCCAGGTGGTGACCCTGAGCTTGTGATGGACCACGTAGTATAGCTAGGCTTTCCAAGCCTCTTTTATTTTACTAGTTGTCTGTACCCAGACAATGTACTTCCGCTGCTGGCTTGTATGATTGTATGACTTGTATGTTGGGTCGTGAGACCCGTACCTTTGTGAATGTTATGTATGGCTCCCTGAGCCTTAAATAAAGTACTTGTGTCATAGAGTCATGTTGTGATGCTTCGTTGTATTTGCACATATCGAGCATATTGTGTGTATGATTGAAATGCTTGGTATGTGTGGGATCTGACTATCTAGTTGTTTATCTTTAGTAGCCTCTCTTACCGGGAAATGTCTCCTAGTGTTACCGCTGAGCCATGGTAGCTTGCTACTGCTCTGGAACACTTAGGCTGGCCGGCATGTGTCCTTCTTCGTTCCTGTGTCTGTCCCTTCGGGGAAATGTCACGCTTTGAGTACCGGAGTCCTGTTAGCCCGCTACAGCCCGGTTTACCGGAGTCCTGCTACCCCAGTGCTACAGCCCGGACCCACTTGCTGATGACCGACACGTTCGAAGCTGGGTCATGGATGCCTGTCCCTGTAAGTCTGTGCCACTTTGGGTTTACGACTAGTCATGTCAGCCCGGGCTCCTTATCATATGGATGCTAGCGACACTATCATATACGTGAGCCAAAAGGCGCAAACGGTCCCGGGAAAAGGTAAGACGACACCCGTGGGGATACCGTGCGTGAGGCCGCAAAGTGATATGAGGTGTTACCAGCTAGATCGATGTGACATCGAGTCGGGGTCCTGACAGCGTTGGCATCAGAGCCGGACTGCCTGTAGGTTCTCCAAGCCAAACTGGTCGATGTTGAGTCTAGAAATTCTTTAGTTATATGTAGGGGAATTGTTTGTGGGATGGAACGTAAGGCTCTTTTTACTCCTTATACCTTATGACTTTCTGATCTGAGTCAGTCCATTCTTCCACCGGGGGTTAAGGAATTAGGATCTATTCTCTCTATCAGGATCACGAGTTACTAATCAGTAGTACCTTATAAGTTTGATGGATACAAGCCTAGTTCAGTTCTACTACCACATTATGTTGCCAGAATGGTTTCAGAACTTTGATATGATGATGTTGAGTGTGTACGAAATCCTTTGTCAAATGTCTCAAAATCCTTTTTGAGCATTTACAGCTGTTATACTGCCGAAATTTTGCTAGAAATTCTAATGCCTTTGCATTATGATTATGCTTTCAGATGGCCACTCGCGACCTTAATCAAGTGGTTCGCCTGACTCGATGCCTAGATGTACCCGGCCATAATGCCAAGTTGGTCAGGGTAATGACTGAGGCTGGATACCGCTGGTATCCTGAGTACACGGTCGAAGAGCAATTTCGGGACTTTAATCAAAGCCAGTATCTATGCACTGTCAGGATATTTCCATCTTATCCTGGATCCACCGAGCCCCTTCACTGCTCCTATGGACTCGGGGTTACTATTGAGATGGCTGTGCAGGACGCCGCCTACTCTATGATGACCATCATGCGAGTCAGATCTGGTCTATTTCGGGACTCTGATTTCCGGTATATGCCAGGATCACTTCCGGGACCACAAGGATATCTCCAGGCTATCTATGCTGACTCCACTCAGGAGGATTCACGGACTCGCACCACTGCTGAGATGCTCGAGGATAAGGACCGTGAAAATCGGGCCTTGAGGTTAGAGCTCTTCAATACCCGTGCTGACCACTGGGCCACTTTGACTCGGTTCGCACCGGCGGTGCAAGCTGGATATTCAGATATGCGCGATCTCTATCCTGTGAGATCTGCTCTGCCAGACGTGATGGTTTGGCGTGATGTAGGAGGCATCACCCCACCTCGCGGTCCCCGCAGGCCACCGTTTGTTGGTCCAAGGCCTCATCCTAGCCCTTATGGTCCACAAGCTCCGCGAGACCGTCTGTTTCCGGATGATCATGTTGAGCTTCCAGGCTATGGAGGTGACTTCTACGAGGACTACTACGGATCGGTCTGAGTTAGTGATAGTATCACTAGTTCGCACTAGCTGTGTCATCTATCGTCCCGCGTGACTCGTGGGATATGACCTAGTTTGTACTCCTTCCGGAGGTGTAGAAAAATAATGTATAGGAGCTTGGAATGCCTCCGATGAGATGTAATCCTTTTCTCACCGTAATAGTACTTTGTTTGGTCTTGTACTAAACCTTGTATGGTGTGTATGACGATGGAATAAAAGAAGCAGTTTCTGTATCTACCATGTCATACGGATGATCATCTTACATTCCGAATTATTCCTTACATTCTGTATCCTATGTCGGAATTTTATCATTCTGACTAAATCTTGCCTTGTTACCTAGGATGGTCAACACGCGCGCTAACCCTGCTTCTCAAGAGCAGGCCGAAGGCAGTGAGGGCAGGAATGAAAATCTGCCTCATCCTCCTTCACTAGCCGAGGTTATGATGGAAGCTGAGAGAAACAAGCGGGAGACAAACCGTTTGTTGGAGCGTATTGAACAGAATACAGCACACCATCAGAGGGCTAACGTGGTGTCACTCAGTGATTTTATCAAATTGCATCCACCCACGTTCCACCACTCCGTCGAGCCTCTCGACGCTGATGACTGGCTTCGCAGTATCTCTCACAAACTGCGTTCCGCGCTGGTAGCGGAGGCTGACAAGGTCACCTTTGCTGCATATCATCTTGAAGGCCCCGCCAGTCTATGGTGGGAGAATTATGGAGCCATGCGCCCAGCGGGCCATGTCACTACTTGGGCTGAGTTCAGCGAGGCTTTCCGTGAACATCACATTCCGGAGGGTCTCATGGACCGTAAACGTGAGGAATTCTGCAATTTCACCCAAGGCCGACTTTCTGTGGATGTCTATAGTAGGGAGTTTGGTAATCTCGCACGATATGCAACTGAGGAAGTGTCTACTGATGCCAAGAAGCAAGCAAGGTTCCGTAAGGGCCTTAGCCCTGAGCTTCGCCGCGACCTCCGGCTGCATGAGTGCACATCTTTTTCGAAACTTGTCAACAAAGCCATCAGTGCTGAACTGGTCAGACTGACTATGACGCAACACGCAAGCATGGCCGTGACATGGGTTCCTCATCCGGTGCTGGTCCTCAGAAGCGCCGCGTGTGGGTGCCCAACACCGCCCTGCCACCCAGGTTCACACCGAGGCCATCCTTCCAGGCGCCTCGCCCTGTTCAACAGTCTGCACCGGCCAAGCCCTATGGGGGTCCAACCAATAATGCTCCTCCACGTACCAGTTCCGTGACTTGTTTCAAGTGTGGGGAATCTGGCCACTATATGCGTGAGTGTCCCCAGACCAACCCCAATCAATCTGCTAAAGCTGTTGGCCGTGGCAAGCCGACAGGGAAAGTGTTCCACGCTAAACCGGTCACCGCTTCACGTGGCCATGTCAACTGTATCTCTGCCGAAGAAGCTCAAGAGGATCCCAACGTCGTTCTCGGTACGCTTCTTGTTAATTGCCACTCGGCATCTGTTCTTTTCGATACAGGAGCCTCTCATTCATTTATATCCGAGAACTATGCTCGTTTGCATAACACCGCATTCTGTGACATGCCATCCACTATGGAAATTTCTACTCCTGGTTCTAGATGGCAGACCTCTAGGGTAAGTTATGGAAATGAAATCCAAGTCGACAGACTTGTTTTCCTTGCATCGTTGATAGCCCTTAAATCTTCAGATATTAATATCATTTTGGGTATGGACTGGATGTCAGCTCATCAAGCCAAAATTGATTGCTTCTCTAGGACTGTTCAACTCACCCATCCTTCGGGGAAGATAGTTAATGTCTTGACCCGAATAGCCAAGCGACAATTATACTCCCTTAACGCCAGCCCTTTGCCAGACCTTGAGGACGTGCCGGTAGTCCGTGACTTTCCGGATGTCTTCCCAGAGGAACTGCCAGGTGTTCCACCTGACAGGGATGTTGAATTCGTAATAGATCTCATTCCAGGAACCGTTCCGATTGCTAGAAGACCCTATAAGATGGCACCCCTAGAACTAGCCGAGCTTAAGAAACAACTCGATGAGTCCTTGAAAAAGGGTTTCATCCGCCCTAGTTCATCTCCGTGGGCTTGCCCCGTCCTATTCGTCAAGAAGAAGGATGGTACGGACCGGATGGTTGTAGATTACCGACCTGTCAATTTGGTCACAATCAAGAACAAATACCCACTTCCCAGGATCAACGACCTGTATGATCAGCTCGCTGGATCCTCAGTCTTCTCCAAGATGGATTTGAGGTTGGGCTACCATCAAATCAAAATCAGAAACGGGGACATTCCTAAAACGGCCTTTGTTACTCGTTATGGCCAATACGAGTACACCGTCATGTCCTTCGGGTTAACCAACACTCCAGCCACCTTTTCTTGGTTAATGAACTCAATCTTCATGGAGTATTTGGATAAGTTCGTCGTAGTTTATCTCGATGATATACTCATCTACTCCAAGAACGAGGAAGAACATGCCGAACATCTAAGGCTAGTGTTGCAGAAACTTCGAGAGCATCGCCTTTATGCCAAATTTTCTAAATGTGAATTCTGGTTGCCAGAAGTGACCTATCTGGGTCATGTAATATCTGGTAAAGGTATTGCTGTTAACCCTGAGCGAGTTCAAGCCGTCCTTAATTGGACTCCACCTGAATCGGTCAAGCAAGTTCGGAGTTTTCTAGGCTTAGCGAGCTATTGCCGTCGCTTTGTCGAGAACTTCTCCAAAGTTGCCAAACCTCTAACCGAACTCCTCAAGAAAGATAAGAAGTTCGAATGGACTCCACAATGTGAGCACAGCTTTCAGGAACTGAAAAGACGCCTGACCTCTGCTCCCGTACTGGTACCGCCAGACTTCTCCAAGGACTTTGTTATCTACTGCGACGCCTCGCGACAAGGACTAGGTTGCATTCTCATGCAAGATCGACACGTAATTGCCTACTCTTCACGGCAATTGCACCCCCCATGAGGAGAATTATCCTACTCATGATCTAGAGCTTGCAGCCGTAGTCTATGCACTTAAGACCTGGCGACATTACCTCCTCGGTAATCGTTGCGAAATATTCACTGATCACCAAAGTCTGAAGTACATTTTCACCAAACCGGATCTGAATCTCAGGCAAAGACGTTGGGTTGAATTGATTACAGACTTCGATTTAGGAATAACCTACACCCCAGGGAAAGCCAACGTCATGGCTGATGCGCTAAGTCGTAAATCTTATTGTAACAACCTGATGTTACAACAAAGTCAACCGCTTCTCCATGAGGAATTTCGGAAGCTTAACCTTCACATTGTTCCTCAAGGTTTTCTTTCCACCTTGGTAGCAAAACCTACTCTTACGGATCAAATCATCGCTGCCCAAAAGCGAGATAAGGGAATATCTAAAATCAAAGAGAACATTGCTAGCGGAGGTGCTAGTTGTTTCTCCACAAATGATCATGGTGTTGTGTACTTCGAGAACCGTCTAGTGGTTCCCAAGAACCAGCATCTACGGTAGCTGATCCTTAAGGAGGCTCATGAATCTCCTCTCACCATTCATCCCGGTAGTACTAAGATGTATCAGGACCTACGCCAGAGGTTCTGGTGGACTAGGATGAAAAGAGAAATTGCTCAGTATATTGCTAATTGCGACGTCTGTCGTCGTGTAAAAGCAGAGCATCAACGGCCTGCTGGCACCCTTCAACCCTTAGCTATTCCTGAATGGAAATGGGATAAAATTAGTATGGATTTTATTACCGGTTTTCCCAGGACCAAGAGAGGGAATAATGCTATTTTCGTCGTGGTCGATCGTCTTTCCAAAGTAGCTCATTTCTTACCAGTTCGTGAGAGTATAACCGCTATTCAGCTGGCAGACTTGTACATCTCCCGAATAGTGTCTCTCCATGGTGTTCCTTTGGAAATTAACTCGGATCGAGGAAGTCTTTTCACCTCTCGATTTTGGGAAAGTTTCCAAAATGCTATGGGAACCCGTCTCTCCTTTAGCACCGCCTTCCACCCTCAGTCGAGTGGTCAAGTGGAATGCGTCAACCAAATTCTAGAAGACATGCTTCGAGCCTCTGTTATCTCCTTCGGAATGGACTGGGAGAAGTGCCTTCCATTTGCCGAATTCGCTTACAACAACAGCTATCAATCTAGCTTGGGTAAAGCCCCTTTTGAAGTTCTCTATGGACGATGATGTCGAACACCCCTTAACTGGTCAGAGACCGGGGAAAGACAATTCTTTGGCCCGGACATGATTCAGGAAGCAGAAGATCAAGTTCGTATCGTTCGTGAAAAGCTGAAAACAGCCCAATCTCGTCAAAAGAGTCAATATGACCGAAAACATAGGGCTATGACTTTTGAGGTTGACGAGAAGGCTTATCTTCGGGTCACCCCTCTGAAGGGAACCCATCGTTTCGGTATCAAAGGCAAATTGGCTCCTCGTTACATTGGACCTTTTCGCATTCTCGCCAAACGAGGAGAAGTTGCCTACCAGTTGGAACTACCTCCGCACCTCTCCAGAGTTCACGATGTCTTCCACGTTTCTCAACTCAGGCGTTGCTTCTCGGATCCTATCCGTGAAGTGGACCACGAAACGCTTGATCTCCGAGATGATCTTACATATCGAGAGTACCCCATTCGCATCCTCGATCAAGCCGAACGTACCACGCGACGTCATAATATCAAGTTTCTCAAGGTTCAATGGTCGCACCATTCTGAGGATGAAGCAACTTGGGAAAGGGAGGATCGTCTTCGACTCGAGTATCCCGCCTTCTTCCCGGAGGAACCCAAATCTCGGGACGAGATTCTTTTGAGTGGGGGTGAGTTGTCACACCCTAGCTAGTCATGCATTAGAGTGTTGCATCATGTTTACTCTTTCATCAGAAACTTGAAATGGGGATGACAGAACCCCCAGTCCCCTCTGAAACCAACTAGGGTTACTAAAATAATTTTTCAATGAACCTGAAATGCCCTTCTAAAATGCCCATCATTTTTGTCTTGGTTCAGAACCTCTGCCAAAAATGGTGCGCATTTTCCTAGGCCATCCTAGGGTTTTTGAATTAAAACATAAATATTTGAATTTGGGCATTTAAAATAATATAAAATATTTAAATGCTCAAATATCTCCAAACTAAAATGTTTCATGTTGGAAATAATCCAACTATGGGCCAGGAATAGTTTGGTGATTTTTGAAGTTGCCTAGGTATTTTATTTAATTCAACAAAGTTGCAGATATATATTAAATAAAACAGAAACAGAAGAAAAGGGGAAAAACTTACCTGGGCTCCTCCCTGTGCGGCCCAGCCAGCTGGCCGGCCCAGCCAGCAGCCGGCCCAGCCCAGCACTGTAGCCCTCCGTCGTCTTCCTCCCCTCGCCCCGAAGCTGCTGCGTGCTCGCGCGCGCACGGCCGCGCGGCCACCTCCTGCTTGCCGACGAGCTCCTGGCCGCGTGGACGACTCCCGCAGGCCGTCCCGATCCCCCCTGCTCTCTCTCACTCTCCCCGGCTCTTTCCTTCATCTCCCTCGCTCTCTCTCTCTCACGGCCGAACACCACCGTCGCCGCCGTTCGCCGTAGCAGCCATCTCCGGCCACCCCTCGCTTCCCCGATTAGCTCAGAAGCTCCGCCACAACCCCCTCTTCCTCACCACCGCTCCACAGCTCCCCGGAAGCCCTGCATCACCGCCACGTCGCCGTTCCCCTCTTCGGGATCCGATCATCGTCGCCGTCGAATTCGTCGTCTCCGGCGCGTCCCCGAGCCCGCTTCGACGCCCACTGCAACCGCGGTGAGCTACGCCACCGTTTCCCCCTCTTCTCCCCCTCGTTCCCTCACCATAGCCTCCTCCCCACCACGGCCGAACCTCCGCCGTCGCCGAGCTCGCCGTCAACACAGCTCCGGTGACCATTTGGTCACCCCGGCGAGCCCAACGAGTTCGCAAGACCCCGTAGAGCATCCCTAGCGCCTCGCTTCGCTCGACTTCGAGCTCCAACCCCGTTTCCGTGCACGACCGAACCCCGGCGGCCGCAGCCGAGCTCGCCGCCGTCGACTCCGGCCACCCCGACCCCAACGGACTCCGCCAAGAGCTGCGGGTTGTCCTCAGCTCCACTCCGGTGGCCTCCGCGGTCCATTTGGTGGCCGAAATGGCAAAAACCACTTCCGCCGCCGCGTCGGGCTCGCCGGCGGCTAAACGCCGGCAGCCGACTTTGACTTTGACCACGGGTGGGCCCTGGTTGACGCCCCTGAGTCAATGACAGGTGGGGCCCAGCCCTGTTAATTAAACAGGATTAGTTTTAATTAACTTTTAATTAAATTAATCACCCTGACATGCGGGACCCACTGTCAGGTTTGACCCAGACCTGTTCCGTTGACCTGCTGACGTCACACTGACGTCAGGCTGACGCAGTAATTGATTTTCTGGATTTAAATTAAATCAGGAAATTCCAGAATATTATTTAAACTTCAAAAATTCATAACTTTTATTCTGTAACTCCAAATTGGACAAATTATATATGAAAAATGATCAGAAAAATCCAATCTATCCATCTGTACTATTTTCATGCATGATCAAACAAGTTAAATTGATGTTTTAAGCAGAATAAGGAAAAGCCCTTAAAGAGGCCATGTTTGAGTTTGAAATTTGAATCTTTGATTCAAATTTGTTCAAACCCTTCTGGTTTTAGTTGCATTAGCCCAACACACTCATATTGCCATGTTTCATGCATGCATCATATTGTTGCACATTGTTTGGTGATGCTTGTGTATCGATGTCCTTTGCGACAGGTTCTGTCTCCGAGGAGTACCGTGATTACCCTAACGAAGAATCATATCCGAGCATCGAACCATCAGGCAAGCAACCAACCATTTGATCATATCGATACAATCCCATGTTCTCGCTCCTGCCCTCTTTTACTGCATTAAGACAACGCGATTCAAACTACTGTGTGCTACGGTAGTTGAACCCATTTCCTCTGCATGACCTGTCATTGCCACAGTAACTAGATGAAACCCACTAGCATGTGTAGGAGTTGATTGAGCCATGTGTATGTGTTGTTCCTACCTTGCTATGCCTGCTATGCTTAGAGTCGTGTCAGGTCTGGTTCATCTGGGTGATGGGCTAGAGTGAAATGATTATGTCGGTAATGAGAGTGGTGTGGTGAACACGATTTGGTAAAGGTATCGATGAGAGGCCATGTAGGAGTACATGGTGGGTTGTTTCATTGAAGCCGACCTTAAGCACTGAGATCTGTATGTGTGATTTAAGATACAGCTACTACCATGCATTGGGCCCTGAAATATGACCCCGCTCGACTTCTTATTCACCCTAGCTCTCTGTCCAGGAGTTGCAAGTAGTTTCTGGTGTTTGTAGCCTACTGGAGGCCGTGGACAGCGCTGACCGTAGGGGTGGGCTGTGATGCGGTAGGTACGTGGCCGGGTGTACCGAATACCCGTTAGGTATCTCGGGAACCTTGTTCACATCATTCGGGGCCGTATGGGAAACCTCGGCCGGACTCCCTGCGGATGGAACCTGAATAGGCGATAAACCTGGACTAGAGGCTTAAGTGTTTAGGTAGGTCGTGGTCTACACCCACGTCGGCTTTCGCTTGAAGTCTGCCGAGCACATGTCGTGTGCAGACGCTAAGTGGTGGAAACATGTATGAAGAAGTACACCCCTGCAAGGTTATCATAATCTATTCGAATAGCCGCGTCCGCGGTAAAGGACTACTTGGTTGCCTATACAGTTCATAGACAAGTAAATGGAAACTACTAAAAGCCTCAAGATAAGTGTGAGTGCCGAGGATGGCTCTTCCGTAGGAAGACGGAGGTGGATCCTCGGTAGTGTATTGAAGTGGTGAGTAGTGGACTCGTGTGCGCAAAACCATTTCAAATTGAAGTATCGTAGGATAGCCTAGCCAAGAGTCAAAGCTGGCTTGCTGCAATAACTCCACCAACCCTTCTTGATACTATGCATGTATGTAGGATCTGATGTAAGTCTTGCTGAGTACCTTTGTACTCATGTTGCTATAATCTACATTTTTACAGAAGACGCTGCAACCCCTTCTGATGGGTTCTATGTAGACGTTGACATCAACGAGTAGGCTAAAGACCCAGGTGGTGACCCTGAGCTTGTGATGGACCACGTAGTATAGCTAGGCTTTCCAAGCCTCTTTTATTTTTACTAGTTGTCTGTACCCAGACAATGTACCTCCGCTGCTGGTTTGTATGACTGTATGTCTTGTATGTTGGGTCGTGAGACCCGTACCTTTGTGTATGTTATGTATGGCTCCCTGAGCCTTAAATAAAGTACTTGTGTCATAGAGTCATGTTGTGATGCTTCATTGTATTTGCACATATCGAGCATATTGTGTGTATGATTGAAATGCTTGGTATGTGTGGGATCTGACTATCTAGTTGTTTATCTTTAGTAGCCTCTCTTACTGGGAAATGTCACCTAGTGTTACCGCTGAGCCATGGTAGCTTGCTACTGCTCTGGAACACTTAGGCTGGCCGGCATGTGTCCTTCTTCGTTCCTGTGTCTGTCCCTTCGGGGAAATGTCACGCTTTGAGTACCGGAGTCCTGTTAGCCCGCTACAGCCCGGTTTACCGGAGTCCTGCTAGCCCAGTGCTACAGCCCGGACCCACTTGCTGATGACCGACACGTTCGAAGCTGGGTCATGGATGCCTGTCCCTGTAAGTCTGTGCCACTTTGGGTTTACGACTAGTCATGTCAGCCCGGGCTCCTTATCATATGGATGCTAGCGACACTATCATATACGTGAGCCAAAAGGCGCAAACGGTCCCGGGAAAAGGTAAGACGACACCCGTGGGGATACCGTGCGTGAGGCCGCAAAGTGATATGAGGTGTTACCAGCTAGATCGATGTGACATCGAGTCGGGGTCCTGACATCCATGCCTTTTGTTTTTATCTTGGGGGTGCTTTAGCATGTTGTTTTGGTGCTTCCAAGTTGCCTAGTTGCTGTTTTGGACAGTTTGTCCTTTAAACTTGTATAGTGTATGTGTTGAATCGTTGCTCCGTTTTGAGTGTGCTCTATTTGAAACTTGCTTAGATTTGCATGTAGTTTCATCTTATCATGTTGCATCCATGTTTTGGAGTGTGTGCTTGATGTTTGAATGCATTTTTGCATCAATGCCATGTTTAACTTGTTTTGCTCATATCTTCTAGGTCGTAGCTCCGAACTAAATGAACTTTATATGAAACTTGACTAGAATTTCGTGGAGATCATCTTGGTGCATCTTAAATTGCTGTTTAACAGCTTGAACATAAGGTTTATTCAGTTCTGGACCAATTTCGAAATTTGCATATGAGGACTTACCGGAATTGTTATATGTTGTTTCCGGCCTCATTTAAACTTGCTTTGATATGTTGCTCTTGTATGCATCATCTCTTGTCATGAGTAGCATCCTCTAGCCTTTGTCATGCATCATGCTTGGTTGTGCATCATGTCTTATCTATGTGTTGTGTGTTTACCTTGTTGTTTGCTTCTTTCCAGTTGTGCTCCTTCTCGTTAGTTCCTGTTTCATTGCGATCGTGAGGATTCGTTCGTCTACGCTTGGTTCATCTTCGTGGCTTCATCTTCTTCATAGACTCATTCTTCTTCCTAGCAGGATTTCAGCCAAGATGACCGTTACCCTAGATATCACTACTATCATTGCTATGCTAGTTGCTTCGTTCTATCGCTATGCTGCGCTACCTATCACATGTTCCTCAAGCCTCCCAAACTGCCATGTCAGCCTCTAACCTTTTCACACAACCTAGCAAACCATTGCTTGGCTATGTTACCACTTTGCTCAGCCCCTCTTATAGTGTTGTTAGTTGCAGGTGAAGTTGAAGATTGCTCCATGATGGATAGGATTATGTTGGGATATCACAATATCTCTTATTTAATTAATGCATCTATATACTTGGTAAAGGGTGGAAGGCTCGGCCTTATGCCTGGTGTTTTGTTCCACTCTTGCCGCCCTAGTTTCCGTCATATAAGTGTTATGTTCCTTGATTTTGCGTTCCTTACGCTGTTGGGTGATTTATGAGACCCCCTTGACAGTTCGCTTTGAATAAAACTCCTCGAGCAAGGCCCAACCTTGGTTTTACCATTTGCCTACCTAAGCCTTTTTCCCTTGGGTTTCCGGAGCCCGAGCGTCATCTTATTGACCCCCTGGGCCAGTGCTCGTCGTGAGTGTTGGTCCAACCTGTCAGCCGCCGGTGGCCACCAGGGGCAACTCTGGGCTGGCCTACCGAAAGTTTGGACAATCCGGTGTGCCCTGAGAACGAGATATGTGCAGCTCCTATCAGGATTTGTCGGCACATCGGGCGGCTTTGCTGGTCTTGTTTTACCTTTGTCGAAATGTCTTGTAAACTGGGATTCCGAGACTGATCGGGTCTTCCTGGGAGAAGGAATATCCTTCGTTGACCGTGAGAGCTTGTGATGGGCTAAGTTGGGACACCCCTGCAGGGTATAAACTTTCGAGAGCCGTGCCCACGGTTATGTGGCAGATGGGAATTTTTTAATATCCGGTTGTAGAGAACTTGACACTTGACTTAATTAAAATGCATCAACCGCGTGTGTAGCCGTGATGGTCTCTTTTCGGCGGAGTCCGGGAAGTGAACACGGGTTTGGGTTATGTTTGACGTAAGTAGGAGTTCAGTATCACTTCTTGGTCATTGCTAGCTTCACGACTGTTCCGTTGCTTCTCTTCTCGCTCTTATTTGCGTATGTTAGCCACCATATCATGCTTAGTCGTTGCTGCAACCTCACCACTTTACCCCTTCCTTACCCATTAAGCTTTGCTAGTCTTGATACCCATGGTAATGGGATTGCTGTGTCCTCGTGGCTCACAGATTACTACAACAACAGTTGCAGGTGCAGGTTATGCGATGATCATGACGCGATAGCGATGCTTGCTTGTTTTGGAGTTCTTCTTCTGCTTCTTCTTCGATCAGGGGATAGGTTCCAGGTCGGTAGCCTGGGCTAGCAGGGTGGACGTCGTTTGAGTTTCTATTTGTGTTTCATCCGTAGTCGGATGATGCTCTTGTGTATGATGATGTTGTATTCGTGTGGCATTCTATGCCTCTTGTATGTATCCCCAACTATTATCTAATTAATGGTTTGATGTAATGATATCCACCTTGCAAAAGCGACTCCAAGATGCACTTCCATCCTTGGTGGGACCTTCGAGTTCCTTTAGGATAGGGTCGCATCTTGGGCGTGACAAGTTGGTATCAGAGCCTCGACCGACCATAGGAGCCCCCTTGATTGATCGTGTAGTTTGGTCGTTGTTGAGTCTAGAAGAAAACAGTTTTCGGAGTCTAGTTATATCGGAGAGAAGGAATTCTTTTTACTCCTCAGCCCCTTCGTCGTTCTGGTGATGAATCTTGACGTAGGTGTTTTGAATTACTCCTCTTCCCTTTCAAACTTTCTTTAGGATCACGCAGTTGGCTTTCCGATCGTTGGTTGTCAGCTCTTTTCATCCGGTGCATTTTCTCGTCAAGTCGATTCGACCTCCTTGTTTTTGCAAGATCAATCCTCAGTTGTTTTCTTTTCCCACCCGCCCACCCCTTTTCTTCTTGGAGCCGGAGTCCGTAATCGAGTATCCATCCTACTCGTGTGAAACCTTTGCTTTCTTTCAATCGGTGTTTTCTCTTCAAGTTATTTGTCGATTTTCCCCTTCGAAGTTGCCTTTGTTTTCCCGCCCTCCCACCCTCTTCTTCCAGGAGTCTGAGTCTCTTTCGACCATCAATTTCATTCGTGTGGAGCCTCTTCAGTCTTTCGTCAATTGTTTCGACCGGTGAATTCTCGTCTCATTTGACATTCTTCATCTCTTTTTCTTCTCCGGTGGATTCAATTCAAGTTTTTCGGTGTTGATCGTATTCTTTCCCTCGGTTAAAGTGTTTTCCCTACTCGTTCGCCTGTCACCAGTTTATCCTTCTGGTGTGCTCAAGACATCTCAGGAGATTCGTCAGTGTTCCAATTAATTCGAGGTTGTCGCCTCATTCAAATATTTCAATTGTTCCAGTGCATCATCTATCTCTTCAACAATCCTTTCCAACGGTGTTATCTCTTCAGTGGGCCCTAACCCACAGGTCTTTTCCTAGGATCTCATCTGACTCTTCTAATTCTCCTGGAGTTATTCTCAAATTCTTTTCAAGGTGACGTAAGAATAGGTTCCATCAGTCACATGCTTTCTCCAAGATCGCTTTCAAATTCTTTTCATTGCTGGTTCAATCTTTCCTCTTTTCATTCGTCCGGAGTGTCTCAACAATTTTGGTGGTGCTTCTCGTCATCATTCTCTACAGTTGAAGACCGAAGAAGAGTTTTTCCTCTAAATCTTGCCCGTTCTCTCGAAGATTCGTGGTTCTAGCTTCTTGTTATCCTCTCGAATTATTCCGTTTGTCGGAAATTCCTTTTTCTCAACCATCCGGAGTATGTCAGGAGTTGTTTTTTTCCATTTCTTTTCACCGGCGGCCATCATTCCAGTTATCATTCTATATTTATCCCGGCGCTTCGTTCAAATGTTCTTTAATCAGCTCGAGTTCTTCCCATTCCCTTGTATCTAAATCTCCTCAAGCATATTTGTTCTTCTAATTCTTCCCGGTGATTCATTCTCTTTCATCAGTCATTTTCGAATTCTTACGGTGGTTTGTTCAAGATTCTTTTTCGTTGATTATCATATTAATTCATTCGTTCTTTCCAATCCTCCAGTGGTTCATGAAGACTTTCTCAAGTTTTGTGCTATATCCCCCGTAATCCTTTTTCAACAAGAATAAGTAGTATGCAAAATTTGTTTGTCATCAATTAAATTTGATGGAGGATAAGCATACAATAAATCTTATTCTTATTTCTTCCATGTAAGTAATCCCTTCCTTCGGAGTTTGTTCTTGATGAATAAATTCTAGTTCCAAGTGTTTTCATCTTTTCTTTTCAGTGTTCAAATTTCCTTGGCCATTTCGTCGGAACCTCCATCTAAATCACCGCAAGGCTTGAATCTTTATTCTTTCATCCTTCATTCTATCTCATCATACTTTTGTAACCGGAGTTATTCATGGTGGTTCTTCATGATTTAATTCATTCTTCAAGAGCTCATCAAGATTTTGTTGGAGGAGTTCAAGTATCTTTTCTTCTCGCGTCTCGAAGTGCAAATAATTCTTTCTTTTCTTCTGAAGTGGAATTTTGCATTTCTTCATTCTTCTCAGCTTTTCAGACATTTGGTTGTGGTATAATTTCACCTCAAGTTTTGAGATGTTTTTGGCAAGTCCACAACAAGCTTATTCTTTCGTTGTTGATTTTCTCAACAACTCCATTCAATCCTTACTTCTAAGTTCTTTTCATTCCATTCTTTCAATTCTTCCGGAGGCATTGCGTTGTTCATCTCATCAAGTTTCATCACATCTTGTGAAGTTCATGTTCTACTCCTTCCATCTTTAGCCGGAGTGCTGCCGGAATTCTTTCGCTCTTTTTCCTTTTCTACCTTGTTCTAACTGGAGTGGTTTCAGAGTCTATCTTTTCTTGAGCTTTTCATTCTCGTCATATTCGCCGTTTCTCTTTCTAACCTAGTGCTCTCGTCTTTGTTCATCTTTTCTCTTGCATTCTTACTTCACCACTTCCTCTTTCTCTTCCGTCTCGTTCCTAAGATCTCGGGACGAGATCTCTTGTTAGTGGAGGAGAGTTGTAACGCCTCGAAACCGATGCGCCAGGTGTCTTCCAGTTATTCACCGCCATTGCAATGTCATTTGCTTGCATGTTGCATTTTGCCATGTCATCATCTGCATTTCATCTGCATGTTTTTCAAAACTTGCATCCGTTCGGGTCCTCCCGGTTCTCTCCGTTGTCCGTTCGGAGTCAGGACCACACTCGCGCGCGCCCGTCGCCCCTCTCAGACCTTGTTTTGTGAGCGGGAGAAAAATGTTCTCGAAATGGGATGAAAGTTGGCGTGCGGTCTTATTATAGTGTAGGTAGACCGCCTGTCAAGTTTCATCGCATTCGGAGCTCGTTTGATGGCCTTACCGTTAAACTTGTAGCGCTACCGTTGTCGGTACCTTCGTCGGATGTTTTTGGTCTCCGGAAACCTTACCAGACTACTATTCTCTTCTCTCCTCTCAGCCAAACTCTTCTACACAGCCCAATAGGCCCAACTACCCACCCCCTCCGCTCCGGAGCGTCCGATGGCGATCGAACGGCTCCGAAACAGAGCAAAACCCCCTAACCCTAGCCCCCTTTCTATATATAGACGCCTCCCCTGCCATTTTTGGCCTCCTACCTAACCCCTCCACACTTTCCGCAGTCAGCCGCCGCCTCCATCCTCATTTTCAGCACTGGCCACCTCTCCCCGCCACTTGTCATCGGCCCAGAGGCCAGTGCCGCCACCAAAAACCACCTGCGCCGCCTTCCCCAACCTATCGCCTCCACGTCGCCCAGCGCCGCCGCGGCCCGCCAGGCCCGCGGGAGGCCCACCCCGGGCCGCAACGGGCCCGAGCGCCTCGCGCGCCCCTCTTCTCCTTTCCGCTAGGCGCCGCCGACCCTGCTCGGCCTCGGCAGCGCCTCCCGCCGGTGAGCCTCGCCGCCTCGCGCTCCGGCTACCTCGCTGCCTCCGTGGTCTGCCAGGTCGACCTCTCCCCCGACCCCGTCTCCTCCTTTCTCCACTCTCTCCCTGCTCCTTGACCTCCCTTCTATCTTTGCCCGAGACAGCAGCGCCGCCGCCGCCATGGATCTCCGGCGAGACCCCGCCGCCCGAATCCTGCCAGCCACGCCACCGCCACGGGTCCCTCCGGCCGGATCTAGTCGGGAGATGACCAGATCCGTCCTTCCCCGGCCTCCCCGACCTCTCCCTCGACTCCGGCCGTCATCCCCATCGTCTCCGGCGACTACTCCGGCCCTTCCTTGAAATCCGTGCCGAGCTAACCCTAGAACCGGCAGGGTACATTTCGCATGTCCTGGAATTTTCACTTCATGTGCACTTGTTCATCATGTCATATATCCATGAATGTAGCTCCGTTTTGCGTGCATAATATATCAAAATGTTCATTGTGAGATGCTCTTCATTTTGTTCCATTGTGCTATGTTTGTTTGAGTCCATCTTGTTGCCCGAATCATTGTTGCAGGAGTGATATATGATGCTAACTGCTGTCTGTTATCAGAACTTGGTGATTTGTCTTTTTCATTGCATTTTGTGCGTGCATCCTATGAGCTTGATGTCTACATGAGTTTTGAGCTACATCATGCCATATTTACAGTGGTGCAATACATGTATTTTTTGAGTCTTGTAGTGAGTGCATCAAGCTTGTGAAGTAGGGTACTTGTTGTTACTGTTTTGCTAGGCTGAATCTGTTATGTCATGATGCTATGTAAACATTCTGCTACTAGTCATTCTATGCATAATCTGGAGATGTTCACTAAGGATGTTTTGTTACACATGTCGTTGTATATCCATCCGTGCACTTGGTTGCATTTATAGCCTGCTGTAGCTTGTTGTAAGCTTGCTCTAAAGTTGTTAAATAATGTTGTTGTCAGTCTGTTAACCTTAAGTTCAGTTTTGCCATCTCAATAACTAGTGATCCATGTACCCTATGGACTTGCTCTTGCCATGCTTAGCTTCATAAACATGTCTTCTTACTTTTGGTTACCTTTTCATGCCATGTATTGCTCTGTGGTGAGTTGTACAAGCTCACCAACATGCCTACTTATTGTTGTTCCTGCCATGTCTGAATCTGTCATATTACTTGCCATGTTTGTATGGATGCTACCATCTTTTCTGTTGATCTTTGGAATTAGTTCAATATAAGGGAGTTTTCTTATTTGCCTTTAGTATTAGCATTCCTTGCCTTTATTTGCCATGATAAGTTCCTGTAGCATGTTGTTTGATAGCTCTAAACATTGCAACCTGATGTTATTTCTGCCATGCTCAGTGATTTCTGCTAAGTCTGTGAAACTGTTATTATTTGCAATCTTGCCATGTCCTTTTGAGCATGTTATATTGTTTTCTGGAGATAGCTCAGTGTTCACGTTTTGTTGTGCTTTACCTGTAAATCATGTCCATGCCTTTTTTTATGTTGGGGTGCTGTAGCATGTTGTTTTGGTGCTTGCAAGTTGCCTAGTTGCTGTTTTGGATAGTTTGTCCTTTAAACTTGTATAGTGTATGTGTTGAACCGTTGCTCCGTTTTGAGTGTGCTCTATATGAAACTTTCTTAGATTTGCATGTAGTTTCGTCTTATCATGTTGCATCCATGTTTTGGAGTGCGTGCTTGATGTTTGAATGCATTTTTGCATCAATGCCATGTTTAACTTGTTTTGCTCATATCTTCTAGGCTGTAGCTCCGAACTAAATGAACTTTATATGAAACTTGACTAGAATTTCGTGTAGATCATCTTGGTGCATCTTAAATTGCTGTTTAACAACTTGAACATAAGGTTTATTCAGATCTGGACCAATTTAGAAATTTGCATATGAGGACTTACCGGAATTGTTATATGTTGTTTTCGGCCTCATTTAAACTTGCTTTGATATGTTGCTCTTGTATGCATCATCTCTTGCCATGAGTAGCATCCTCTAGCCTTTGTCATGCATCATGCTTGGTTGTGCATCATGTCTTGTCTATGTGTTGTGTGTTTACCTTGTTGTTTGCTTCTTTCCGGTTGTGCTCCTTGTCGTTAGTTCCTGTTTCGTTGCGATCGTGAGGATTCGTTCGTCTACGCTTGGTTCGTCTTCGTGGCTTCATCTTCTTCATGGACTCGTTCTTGTTCCTAGCGGGATTTCAGTCAAGATGACCATTACCCTGGATCTCACTACTATCATTGCTATGCTAGTTCTTTGTTCTATCGCTATGCTGCGCTACCTATCACTTGTTCCTCAAGCCTCCCAAACTGCCATGTCAGCCTCTGACCTTTTCACCCATCCTAGCAAACCGTTGCTTGGCTATGTTACCACTTTGCTCAGCCCCTCTTATAGTGTTGTTAGTTGCAGGTGAAGTTGAAGATTGCTCCATGATGGACAGGATTATGTTGGGATATCACAATATCTCTTATTTAATTAATGAATCTATATACATGGTAATGGGTGGAAGGCTCGGCCTTATGCCTGGTGTTTTGTTCCACTCTTGCCGCCCTAGTTTCCGTCATACCGGTGTTATGTTCCTTGATTTTGCGTTTCTTACGCAGTTGGGTGATTTATTGGACCCCCTTGACAGTTCGCTTTGAATAAAACTCCTCCAGCAAGGCCCAACCTTGGTTTTACCATTTGCGTACCTAAGCCTTTTTCCCTTGGGTTTCCGGAGCCCGAGGGTCATCTTATTTACCCCCCCGGGCCAGTGCTCGTCGTGAGTGTTGTTCCAACCTATCAGCCGCCGGTGGCCACCAGGGACAACTCTGGGCTAGCCTACCGGAAGTTTGCAAAATCCGGTGTGCCCTGAGAACAAGATATGTGCAGCTCCTATCAGGATTCGTCGGCACATTGGGCGGCTTTGCTGGTCTTATTTTACCATTGTTGAAATGTCTTGTAAACCGGGATTCCGAGACTGATCGGGTCTTCCTGGGAGAAGGAATATCCTTCGTTGACCGTGAGAGCTTGTGATGGGCTAAGTTGGGACACCCCTGCAGGGTATAAACTTCCGAGAGTCGTGCCCGCGGTTATGTGGCAGATGGGAATTTGTTAATATCCGGTTGTAGAGAACTTGACACTTGACTTAATTAAAATGCATCAACCGCGTGTGTTGTGACACCCCAAAATTTGGACCTTGTTTTATTAATTAAAAATTTTCCAGGAAATTAAAAACTTTTATTTTCTGGGCTCCCTTTTGATTTTTGAAACTTTTTCTCCCTTGTTATTATGGAGTTTTCCCCAAAGTGAAAACTTTTCAAATATGTTATTGGACTTGTTTAACCTCTCAAGAAAAACTTTTCTTTTATTAGTAGAACTAGTTACATAATTAATTTGCTTGATCTTTATTTTCTTGAAAATGGTTTTTCAAGGTTATATGGCCATATTTGAACTACAACCATTTGATAAATTCACTTAAAATTCCAACCAAAATTTGGAGATGTCATGTGATGTTTCTAAATCACTTTTATGCAAAAAGATATTTCATTCATTGGATATTTTGAGCTCTACACCCAATTTTCTTCTCTGGTCCAGTGGGCAATTTTGCACTGCAACTCATTTAAATACTTCTTTCTAGCCTCCGCCAAAATTATGGGATGTTAGTAGAAGCATATGATTAAACTTTAAGCAAAAACCCGGTGATGTTGTTTGCAAAATTTGAGTGTATCAACCTCATCTTCATTCTGGTCTAACATAATGGTTTGTACAGCAACCATATTCTTGCTTGCTCTTTGGCCCTTGATTCTTTCTCCTGCTTGTAGTGTACCTTGCCAAACCCTTAAGTCCAGGAGAGTGGACCCATTGGATGATCCTAAGTGCTTGCAACCATGCCCTTTTCTTTCTGTCCAAAACCGAAGTTTTGCAAAACTTGCACTAACAAGTTTCTCCTTTTAACAAACTAACTTCACCACCCTCTCATGAATCCAAGGAGTCATTAATCTGGAAGAATTGGCCACTCCAAGAAAAGCCTAGGTGCCTGTGGCATTTTGTCAAACACCTGGACTGCATGGACAGAATTGGCATGAGTGTTTTGTTTGCATTGTGAACTTGGCCACCTGAACTAACCACCATGTCCATTTACCTTATGACTAACCCTAACCTAGTCCTGTTTCTTGCCAGCCTCACCCGCGACCTCTAGCATGCACTGGCATTTCGTCGAACACGTCCCGGGCGTGCTCTGGGCGCGCCCAGAGCGTGCTTTTGGCACGCACGTGCGCTCGAGCCGCCGCGTCTCGCCCCACACCCGTTCCGGCCCTTGGCCAACAGCAGCTAGCACGCCACGTATCCTCCTGCACCGCCACGCCACCCCGACCACCCCTGGCACCCCACAGCGCCACCGTCAGGACGGCCGTGGCGGCTAGCTGACGGCCGCATGCAGGCCCCGGCCGTGTCGACGCCGCTCGAGCCACCCCGGCTCGCCACCTGCCCCTGGCAGCCGCGCAAGCTTATCCCCTCGCTCGTCGGCTAGCTCTCGTGGCCTCCACGTCACCCTGCAAGCTACAGAACGTCGGTTCGCCGGCGACCTTATCCTCGGCCGCGGAACCGCCATGGCCACGCTATATAAGAAGCACCCGAGCTCGTCCAGGCCTCACGCAGCCTCTCTCACTCCCTCACCGATCCACCCATAGCAGTAGGAAGACCAGGGGAGTCGTCTTCTTCCTCTCCGGCAACTCCTGCCGCCACCACTGCCCCGGCCATTCCGGCGCCACCAGGACCTCCCCCTCTCCACTCTCTCCACCAGGAGCTCTCCCTCCCTCTCGTGGGTGCACCCCCACGCTCAATTTTGGTCGGGAACCACCATAGCCCCAAACCCACTTTGCTCCCGAAGCCTCCTTCACCGCGAAGCTAGCCGCCGGCAGCTCACTCCGTCCCCGCCGACCCAACGACCACCGGGAGGATGGCCCCAGTCTGGCGGATCCATCCCCGCCCTCCAGAGGCTACGAGGAGCCGCCGCTCGTCGGCGTTGGTCGCCGGAGCCCCCGCCTCTGTTCGGCCAGAGGAGGAAGGAGGCGGGGAAGACCGGTCAAACCTGACCAGTGGGCCCTTGGACCCACTGTCAGTGACCCAGCCCCGCCACCACGTGACTTAAGTGTAGACGTAAAACCACAAAGTACGTTTCCTCCGCTCCGAAAACATATTCCTGTCTGAAACGTTTTCTTTTCTATTTTTATTTCAAAAACAGATTTTTGACAAAAACTTTGACCGCCTATAACTTTTTAATTATAACTCCAAATGAGTTGATTCTTTTTCCTACCTTTCTCAAATTTTGTCTAGTTTATTATAAGATTTATTTCAAAAAAAATCAGACAACTTTTTGGTACTGTTTTTGAAACTATATATTGATTCAAAAATATTTTAAATAGGATTTTGGAGAGAGCAGAAAGCCTTCAAAGGTTTTGGAGTGCACCCTGCCTCCCCACAACTTGAAGGCAAGCATCCTGAACCCTGGCATAATATTTTTGATGTGTTGGTTGACACGATTGTAACACCACCTTACTTCGAAAAAACCCGTTATTTTATGTGGTGATATGATCATTTGCATGAATGCATATTAGTGATTTCCTTGCTGTTAGAAATGAGTATACTTGTGATGGTAATCATCCTCATGTGCCTTGCATGCATGCCGGAAGGAATCCGGGAAAACCTCTGCCTTGGGTAGGCATGAGTTTGTCGCCGGTCTCCGTCGGGACGGTTATGTCCGGTATGGCATAGTGAGGTATAATGAGTGTTGATTTTGTTGGTTGAAATATATTTGTGATACATATCATGCAGGGAATTCATAAACCTCCTGAGTCGACCGTAGATCGAGTCTTGTTCCAGTAACCCCCATACTTGTTTCGTACTACCACTTGTCCCTACAACAGGTAGGGTACGGTTCAGTAAGTCGTCAACCCCTTTCAAGCACACACCGTAGAGAGAGGCCATGGTGGAAGATACCGGTGGTAGCCGGTAGGCAGGCCACCTGGTCCGGGGGCATGGGTGTTTCCGGTTAGGACCGAGAGGGGGGCACACCTTAGAGCGCGCGGTATAAATTTGATCCCATGCTACGCGAGGTTATAGCCTCCCCACTTAGAGTTTTGCTTGACAGGTGTCGTGGGTGATTCCAGACACCGGTGAGTCAAGCTGGTGTGTGCAAGTCAGGTGTGTTTTCAATTAAAAGACCGTAGACGAAATTAGTCCCGATGGACTAAAGGAATCCGTTACTCGTGGGTAAAGAGTACACCCTTTGCAGAGATTAAACCTATTCGAATAGCCGCGTCCATGGTTAAGGACTACAGCCTGGGTCGAGTCAAGTGTCGGTCTTAGTGTCGGTCTTCTGAGGAGAAACTACTAAACCAGAACGTGGATCATGACTGATGACTTGTGATAATTATGTTATGTTTATTATGGACTAACCCATTATATTATTTGAATTATTGAGTATCCCTGGGATGGTTATACCTCCTGGATATTCATTGCGATTATTTAAGCCCTTTATGTGGTGTCGCTGAGCCGCCCGACTGTGGCATTGCTTGTTATTTATTTACTTTCTAAGCCCTTTATGTGGTGTCGCTGAGACGCCCGACTGTGGCATTGCTTGTTATTTATTTACTTTATAAGCCCTTTATGTGGTGTCGCTGAGACGCCCGACTGTGGCATTGCTTGTTATTTATTTACTTTATAAGCCCTTTATGTGGTGTCGCACAGACGCCCGACTGCGGCATTTTATTTCCACTCCATTATTGCTTATTTGTGTTGCATATAAATAACCTGCATGCATGCATCAGAGATTTTATTTTATGACTGACGATGTGATCATAGAATATTTCAGCGCACGATTATCATTTATATTATATCTGTGTTCATAATGTTTGCGAGTACATTCAAAGTACTCACTGGCTTGTCCCTGGATATTGTCTTGGCCAGATTTCCTGCACGGAGAGGAGCATTACGACCACAGCCCCAGAACCTAAGCAACGGTGATAGTAGCCTCGTGAAGATAGGAATTAACCTGGTCAGCTGTTCCTGTTGGGAAATGGAGTCCCATAGACACCGATGATCCACAAACCGCTTCCGCCATCAACCTCTAGAAATCACTTGTTGTACTTACAGTCCAGAATGTTCTTGTACTACATATTTTGTATTTTGCTTGGATTTTTTGTATCAATTTGGTGCCTCATTAGCTAACAGTAATCTTGGGGCTGGTGAGCACAACGGCCATTTTCTGGAAATTAATACCTGGAAAACCGGTCGTGACATGTGTAGCCGTGTTGGTATCTTATAGGCGGAGTCCGGGAAGTGAACACGGGTTTGGGTTATGTTTGACGTAAGTAGGAGTTCAGGATCACTTCTTGATCATTGCTAGCTTCATGACTGTTTCGTTGCTTCTCTTCTCGCTCTTATTTGCGTATGTTAGCCACCATATCATGCTTAGTCGCTGCTGCAACCTCACCACTTTACCCCTTCCTTACCCATTAAGCTTTGCTAGTCTTGATACCCATGGTAATGGGATTGCTGAGTCCTCGTGGCTCACAGATTACTACAACAACAGTTGCAGGTGCAAGTTATGCGATGATCATGATGCGAGAGCAATGCTTGCTTGTTTTGGAATTCTTCTTCTGCTTCTTCTTCGATCAGGGGATAAGTTCTAGGTCGGCAGTCTGGGCTAGCAGGGTGGATGTCGTTTGAGTTTCTGTTTTTGTTTCATCCATAGTCGGATGATGCTCTTGCGTATGATGATGTTGTATTTGTGTGGCATTCTATGCCTCTTGTATGTATCCCCAACTATTATGTAATGGTTTGATGTAATGATATCCACCTTGCAAAAGCGACTCCAAGATGCGCTTCTATCCTTGGTGGGACCTTCGAGTTCCTTTAGGATAGGGTCGCATCTTGGGCGTGACAGTATGCCTCATAGTAGAAGGCGAAGATCGACAAGTGGAGAATGGAGTTGGGATGGAGATGAAGGGCCTGCAACTTGTAATGGCTGAGAACGGTGTAGAAGAAGTCGGAGAAAGGGGGAACCAGGCCTACCATGACGGCGCTCATGAAGAAGGGATACAAGGTACTCCCCTTAGCTTCCGGCACGGCGGAGCCAGCCCGGAGCTCGGTCTCCCTCTTCTCGTTGCTCTCCCCCACCGTTAGCAGGCGAGTGGCAGCAAGATTCTTCTCTGAACCGTTGGGCGCGTCCAGAGCCGGCTCATAGTAGGCAGGCGGCGCGACTAGCTTGACGGGGCGCCATCGGTCACTAAGGAGGAAGGATTGAAGTAGATCTGGAGGTTTCGAAAGCAGTGAGCGAGGAAGGGGATCTGGAGTAAGGCGAAAGGCAGCAATGAAGGCAAGAGCTGTTTACACCGGTCTTTTGTCAGTCGGGCAGTTGCCGAGGCATCCTAGGGAAGCAGAGACGCCCACGTCCAATCAACCGCCACGCGTCGACCAAGGCTGCAGGCCGTGGGGGCCCGCGGCGCTCCGCACTTGCCCTTTGGCTTCGCCTCGAAGCCAAGCCCGAGCGCGCCTTGGGCTCGGGGGCTACTTTCGGCGTTCTGGGAACGGGGGTCCCCAGACTTGCCTGCCTGTGGCCCATGGCATGGCTCTGCAGGCGGGCCCGTATGGCCCATCTTCACCAGCGAGCACTCAAGACCCTCGCGAGGGGCCAAGCCTCGCGAGGCGGATGACACAAGACCTCCTCGGGAGCAGACTCACCATGCTGGCTCACGAGGGGCGGAGAGATCAAGGCAAGGCAAACCTCAGGAGGTTCTCATGACGTAAGCCATGATGACCAGGACTAGGCGGGTGCCAGCAACCGCAGCGTCCTTGATTCCTCTTTGGTGCTAAGGAAGCAAGCGCAGGCAAGGAGTACCGAGGCATCCGACAAAGGTTTCCTTATCGGTGCAACAAGACCAAGACCAGCAGCACGACAGGACGGAGGTCACCTTGGAGCCCAAGACAACGTCACCACCAGAGCTTTTGGCAGCGAAAACCACCTTTAGTCACGATAACTTGTACTAGCTGTCCCCTTTAACATTGGCCGTTGTGGGATCCCTTCCCGCTCAATATTTGGGAATAGGACTAGCGCCTCTATAAATAGGGCTAGCCACCACAGTAGGAGAGGGGGGGGGGGGTCTCAACTCATCTTGAGCTGATCCTTAGCCACACACCAAGCACAAGAACACCTCAACCTCAGGAGGTGATACGTCTCCAACGTATCTATAATTTTTGATTGTTCCATGCTATTATATTACCCCTTTTGGATGTTTATGGGCTTTATTTTACACATCATCATTTTTGGGACTAACCTACTAACCGGAGGCCCAGCCCATATTGCTGTTTTTTTGCCTATTTCAGTATTTCGAAGAAAAGGAATATTAAATGGAGTCCAAACGGAATGAAACCTTCGGGAGTGTGATTTTTAGAACGAACGTGATCCAGAGGACTTGGAGTGCAAGCCGAGAAGCTGCCGAGGCTCCCACGAGATAGGAGGACGCCCCCCCCCTATAGGGAGTGCCCCCTGTCTCGTGGGCCCCTCGGGCGGCCAACGACGTACTTCTTCCTCCTATATATACCTACGTACCCCAAAAACATCCAGGAGGCAAACGAAACACAATTTCCACCACCGTAACCTTCTGTATCCGCGAGATCTCATCTTGGAACCTTCGCCGGCACTCTGTCGGAGGGGGAATCGACCATGGAGGGCTTCTACATCAACATCCTTGCCCCTCTGATGAGTTGTGAGTAGTTTACCACAGACCTACCTGTCCATACTTATTAGCTAGATGGCTTCTTCTCTCTTTTTGGATCTCAGTACAATGTTCTCCCCCTCTCTTGTGGGGATCTATTCGATGTAAACTCTTTTTGCGGTGTGTTTGTCGAGATCCGATGAATTGTGGGTTTGTGATCAAGTTTATCTATGAATAATATTTGAATCTTATCTGAATTCTTTTATGTATGATTGAGTTATCTTTGCAAGTCCCTTCGAATTATCAGTTTGGTTTGGCCTACTAGATTGATCTTTCTTGCCATGGGAGAAGTGCTTAGCTTTGGGTTCAATCTTGCGACGTCCTTACCCAGTGACAGAAATGGTTGCAAGGCACGTATTGTATTGTTTCCATCGAGGATAACAAGATGGGGTTTATATCATATTGCTTGAGTTTATCCCTCTACATCATGTCATCTTGCTGAATGCGTTACTCTATTCTTATGAACTTAATACTCTAGATGCAGGCAGGAGTCGGTCGATGTGTGGAGTAATAGTAGTAGATGCAGGAAGGAGTTGGTCTACTTGTTATGGACGTGATTCCTATATACATGATCATGCCTAGATAATCTCATAACTATGCGCTTTTCTATCAATTGCTCGACAGTAATTTGTTCACCCACCATAATACTTATGCTATCTTCAGAGAAGCCACTAGTGAAACCTATGGCCCCCGGGTCTATCTCTTATCATATTTGCTTTCAATCTACTTTTTTTGCATCTATATTATAAAATACCAAAAATATATTTATCTTATCATACTATCTTTATTAGATCTCACTTTCGCAAGTGGCCGTGAAGGGATTAACAACCCCTTTATTGCGTTGGTTGCGAGTTCTCAGTTTGTTTGTGTAGGTGCGTGGGACTTTTGAGGAGCCTCCTACTGGATTGATACCTTGGTTCTCAAAAACCGAGGGAAATACTTACGCTACTATCACTGCATCACCCTCTCCTCTTCGAGGAAAACCAACGCAAGCTCAAGACGTAGCAAGAAGGATTTCTGGCGCCGTTGCTGGGGAGGTCTTCGCTCAAGTCAAGACATACCAAGTACCCATCACAAACCCATCTCCCTTGAATTTACATTATTTACCATTTGCCTCTCGTTTTCCTCTCCCCCACATCACCCTTGCCGTTTTATTCGCCCTCTCTTTCCCAATCTCCTCCTCTCTTTTTCGCTTGCCTTTTTTGCCGTTTGCTTGTGTATTGGATTACTTGTTGCCATGGTGCAAGATAATACCAAATTGTGTGATTTCTCGAATACAAATAATAATGATTTCCTTAGCACTCCGATTGCTCCTCTTATTGATGTTGAGTCTTGTGAAATCAATACTGCTTTGCCGAATCTTGTTATGAAAGATCAATTTGCCGGCCTTCCTAGTGAAGATGCCGCTACTCATCTAAAAAACTTTGTTGATTTCTGTGATATGCAAAAGAAGGAAGATATGGATAACAATATTGTCAAATTGAAGTTATTTCCGTTTTCACTTAGAGATCGTGCTAAAGTTTGGTTTTCTTCTTTACCTAAAAATAGTATTGATTCTTGGAACAAGTGCAAAGATGCTTTTATCTCCAAGTTTTATCCTCCCGCTAAGATCATCACTCTTAGGAATGATATCATGAATTTTAAACAACTTGATCATGAGCATGTTGCCCAATCTTGGGAAAGAATGAAATTGATGCTTCGCAATTGCCCTACTCATGGTTTGAATTTATGGATGATCATACAAAATTTTTATGCCGGTTTGAACTTTGCTTCTAGAAACCTTTTAGATTCGGCTGTGGGAGGCACGTTTATGGAAATCACACTAGGAGATGCTACAAAACTTCTTGATAATATTATGGCTAACTATTCTCAATGGCACATCGAAAGATCTTCTAGTAAAAAAGTGCATGCTATAGAAGAAATCAATGTTTTGAGTGGAAAGATGGATGAACTTATGAAGATGTTTGCTACTAAAAATACTCCTCTTGATACCAATGATATGCCTTTGTCTTCTTTGTTTGAGAATAATAATGAATCTATGAATGTGAATTTTGTTGGTAGGAATAGTTTTGGAAACAATGCTTATAGAGGAAACTTTAATGCTAGACCGTTCCCTAGTAATCCCTCTAATAATTATGGAAATTCCTACCAAAATTCTTATGGTAATTTTAATAAGATGCCCTCTGATTTTGAGAATAGTGTGAAAGAATTTATGATTTCTCAAAAGAATTTTAATGCTTTGCTTGAAGAAAAATTGCTCAAAGTTGATGATTTGGCTAGGAACGTTGATAGACTTTCGCTTGATGTTGATTCTCTTAAACATAGATCTTCTTCTCCCAATCATGATATCAATGAGTCTCTCAAAGTAATGAGAATTTCCATTGATGAGTGTAAGGAAAGAACCACTAGATTGCGTGCTAAAAAAGAAAGCTTTATAAAAGCATGTTCTTCTAGTTTCCATGAAAATAATGATGAGGATCTTAAAGTTATTGATGCGTCTCCTATTAGGTCTATGTTTTGCAATATGAATTTTGATGATTATGGGACTGATGATGAATCAACTTTTCCTAGAAGGCGTCCCAAAAATTCGGAGTCTTTAGATCTTGATGCTAAATTTGGTAAAAATGAGATTGGAGAATCCTCAACTTCTAATAATATTGAACCTACTATCTCGGATTTCAAGGAATTTGATTATGATAAGTTCTTTAAAAGGTTGTATTTCCTTGTTGCAATCCGTTGTTAATTCTCCTCATGCTTATAGTCAAAACAAAGCTTTTACCAAACATATTGTTGATGCCTTGATGCAATCTTATGATGAAAAACTTAATTTGGAAGTTTCTATACCTAGAAAACTTAGTGATGAGTGGGAACCTACTATAAAGATTAGAATTAAGGGTTATGAGTGTTTTGCTTTGTGTGATTTGGGTGCTAGTGTTTCCACGATTCCGAAGACTTTATGTGATATTCTAGGTTTCCATGATCTTGATGATTGCTCTTTAAATTTGCACCTTGCGGATTCCACCATTAAAAAACCAATGGGAAGGATCAATGATGTTCTCATTGTTGCAAATAGAAATTTGGTGCCCATAGATTTTATCATTCTTGATATAGATTGCAATCTTTCTTGCCCTATTATTCTTGGTAGACCTTTCCTTAGAAAGATTGGGGCGATTATTGATATGAAGGAAGAGAATATTAGATTACAATTTCCATTAAAGAAAGGCATGGAGCACTTTCCAAGAGGAAATTAAAATTACCTTATGAATCTATCATGCGGGCTACTTATGAATTTAGTGCCAAAGATGGCACCCGTTAGATCTATCGTTGCTTTTATGCCTAGGTAGGGGCGTTAAACAATAGCGCTAGTTGGGAGGCAACCCAATTTTTCTTTATGTTTTTTGTTTTTGCTCCTGTTTAGTAATAAATCTTGCATCTACCTTCTGTTTAGATGTGTTTTTATCTTTTAATTAGTGTTTGTGCCAAGTAGAACCTATAGGATAACCTACGATGATAGTTGATTTGATTCTGCTGAAAAACAGAAACTTTGCACGCACGAATATAATTTTGTTAAATCACAGTAACTTGATTTTGCGTTGATTATTTTTTCTTCTGTTAAATAATCAAATTTTACAGGACTTCCTATTTTGGTAGGATTTTTAGAGTTCTAGAAGTTTGCGTTAGTTACAAATTGCTACAGACTGTTATGTTTTTGATAGATTCTGTTTTTCGTGTGTTGTTTGATTATTTTGATGCATCTATGGCTAGTAAAATAGTTTATAAACCATAGAGAAGTTGGAATACAGTAGTTTTAACACCAAAATAAATAAAGAATGAGTTCATTGCAGTACCTTATGTGGTGGTTTTGTTTTCTTTCACTAACGGAGCTTATAAGATTTCCTGTTGAGTTATGTGTTGTGAAGTTTTCAAGTTTTGGGTAAAGCTTTTATGGACTATGGAATAAAGGGTGGCAAGAGCCTAAGATTGGGGATGCCCATGGCACCCCAAGATATTCAAGAATAGCCAAAAGCCTAAGCTTGGGGATGCCCTGGGAAGGCATCCCCTCTTTCGTCTTCGTTCATTGGTAACTTTACTTGGAGCTATATTTTTATTCGCCACATGATATGTGTTTTGCTTGGAGCATCATGTATTATATTAGTCTTTGCTTTTTAGTTTATCACAATCATCCTTGCTGTACACACCTTTTGGGGAAAGCCTATTTGATTAGAATTTGCTAGAATACTCTATGTGCTTCACTTATATCTTTTGAGCTTGATAGTTTTTGCTCTAGTGCTTCACTTATATCTTTTAGAGCACGGTGGTGACTTAATTTCGAAGAAATTACTAGTCTCTCATGCTTCACTTATATTATTTTGAGAGTCTTTTAGAACAACATGGTATTTGCTATGGTCATAAAATTGGTCCTAGAATGGTAGGCATCCAAGTTGGGTATAATAAAAACTATCATATGAAGTGAATTGGATGCTATGATCAATTTGATACTTGATAGTTGTTTTGAGATATGGAGGTAGTGATATTAAAGTCATGATAGTTGGGTGATTATGAATTTAAAGAATGCTTGTGTTGAAGTTAGCAAGTCCCGTAGCATGCACGTATGGTTAAAGTTGTGTAATAAATTTGAAACATGAAGTGTACTTGGCTTGTGCATCCTTATGAGTGGCGGTCGGGGACGAGCGATGGTCTTTTCCTACCAATCTATCCCCCTAGGAGCATGCGCGTAATACTTGATTTTTGATGACTTCTAAATTTTTGCAATAAGTATATGAGTTCTTTTGACTAATGTTGAGTCCATGGATTATACGCACTTTTACCTTTCCGCCTTTGCTAGCCTCTTCGATACCATGCATTGCCCTTTCTCACCTTGAGAGTTGGTGCAAACTTCGCCGGTGCATCCAAACCCCGTGATACGAGACGCTCTATCACACATAAGCCTCTTTATATCTTCCTCAAAACAGCCACCATACCTACCTATTATGGCATTTCCATAGCCATTCTGAGATATATTGCCATGCAACTTTCCACCGTTCCGTTCATCATCATCATGACATACTTTACTTTTGTCATATTGCCATTGCATGATCATGTAGTTGACATCGTATTTGTGGCAAAGCCACCATGCATTATTTTTCATACATGTCACTCTTGATTCATTGCACCATCCCGGTACACCGCCGGAGGCATTCATATAGAGTCATATCTCGTTCTAGTTTCGAGTTGTAATTCATATGTTGTAATCAACAGAAGTGTGATGATCATCATTATTAGAGCATTGCCCAAAGAAAAAGTAGAAGAAAGGCCAAAAATAAAAAATAAAGGCCCAAAAAAAGAAAAAGAAATAAAAAGGGCAATGTTACTATCTCTTTTTCCAGACTTGTGCTTCAAAGTAGCACCTTGTTCTTCATGTAGTGAGTCTCATATATTGTGCTTCAAAGTAGCACCATGTTTTTCATATAGTGAGTCTCATAAGTTGTCTTTTTCATACTAGTGGGAAGTTTTCATTATAGAACTTGGCTTGTATATTCCTACGATGGGCTTCCTCAAATGCCCTAGGTCTTCGTGAGCAAGCAAGTTGGATGCACACCCACTAGTATTCTTTTGTTGAGCATTCATTTATAGCTCTAGTGCATCTGTTGCATGGCAATCCCTACTCCTCATGTTGACATCAATTGATGAGCATCTCCATAGCCCGTTGATTATCCTCGTCAATGTGAGACTTTCTCCTTTTTTGTCTTCTCCACCCAATCCCCATCATCATATTCTATTCCACCCATAGTGCTATATCCATGGCTCACGCTCATGTATTGCGTGAAGGTTGAAAAGCTTTGAGATTATTTAAGTATTAAACAATTGCTTGGCTTGTCATCGAGGATATAGAAGTTGGGAACATCTTTGTGTGATGAAAATGAAGCATAGCCTAACTATATGATTTTGTAGGGATGAACTTTCTTTTGCCATGTTATTTTGAGAAGACATGATTACTTTGATTAGTATGCTTGAAGTGTTACTATTTCTTTTATCAATATGAACTTTTATTTTGAATCATTTGGATATGAACATTCATGCCACAATAAAGAAAATTACATTATGAATTATGCTAGGTAGCATTCCACATCAAAAATTCTCTTTTTATCATTTACCTACTCGAGGACGAGCAGGAATTAAGCTTGGGGATGCTTGATACGTCTCCAATGTATCTATAATTTTTGATTGTTCCATGCTATTATATTACCCCTTTTGGATGTTTATGGGCTTTATTTTACACATTTATATCATTTGTGGGACTAACCTACTAACCAGAGGCCCAGCCCATATTGCTGTTTTTTTGCCTATTTCAGTATTTCAAAGAAAAGGAATATCAAACGGAGTCCAAATGGAATGAAACCTTGGGAGCGTGATTTTTGGAACGAATGTGATCCAGAGGACTTGGAGTGCAAGTCAAGAATCTGCCGAGGCTACCACGAGATAGGAGGGCACGCCCCCCCTATAGGGCGTGCCCCCTGTCTCATGGGCCCCTCGGGCGGCCACCAACGTACTTCTTCCTCCTATCTATACCTACGTACCCCAAAAACATCCAGGAGGCAGACGAAACATAATTTCCACCACCGTAACCTTTTGTATCCGCGAGATCTTATCTTGGAGCCTTCGCCGGCACTCTGCCGGAGGGGGAATCGACCATGGAGGGCTTCTACACCAACATCCTTGCCCCTCCGATGAGTTGTGAGTAGTTTACCACAGACCTACGGGTCCATAGTTATTAGCTAGATGGCTTCTTCTCTCTTTTTGGATCTCAATACAATGCTCTCCCCCTCTCTTGTGGAGATCTATTCGATGTAAACTCTTTTTGCGGTCTGTTTGTCGAGATCCGATGAATTGTGGGTTTATGATCAAGTTTATCTATGAATAATATTTGAATCTTCTATGAATTCTTTTATGTATGATTGAGTTATCTTTGCAAGTCTCTTAGAATTATCAGTTTGGTTTGGCCTACTAGATTGATCTTTCTTGCCATGGGAGAAGTGCTTAGCTTTGGGTTCAATCTTGCGGTGTCCTTACCCAGTGGCAGAAAGGGTTGCAAGGCACGTATTGTATTGTTGCCATCGAGGATAACAAGATGGGGTTTATATCATATTGCTTGAGTTTATCCCTCTACATCATGTCATCTTGCTTAATGCGTTACTCTGTTCTTATGAACTTAATACTCTAGATGCAGGCAGGAGTCGGTCGATGTGTGGAGTAATAGTAGTAGATGCAGGCAGGAGTCGGTCTACTTGTTATGGACGTGATGCCTATATACATGATCATGCCTAGATAATCTCATAACTATGCGCTTTTCTATCAATTGCTCGATGGTAATTTGTTCACCCACCGTAATACTTATGCTATCTTGAGAGAAGCCACTAGTGAAACCTATGGCCCCCGGGTCTATCTCTTATCATATTTTCTTTCAATCTACTTTTTTTGCATCTAGATTATAAAATACCAAAAATATATTAATCTTATCATACTATCTTTATTAGATCTCACTTTCGCAAGTGGCTGTGAAGGGATTGACAACCCCTTTATTGCGTTGGTTGTGAGTTCTCAGTTTGTTTGTGTAGGTGCGTGGGACTTTTGAGGAGCCTCCTACTGGATTGATACCTTGGTTCTCAAAAACTGAGGGAAATACTTACGCTACTATCGCTGCATCATCCTCTCCTCTTCGAGGAAAACCAACGCAAGCTCAAGACATAGCAGGAGGCTGTTCTTCCCTTGTACTGTTCATCCTCAGCCCGAGAGGCAGTCCACCACCACCACACTAGAGTAGGGTATTACACCGCAATGGTGGCCTGAACCAGTATAAATCTTGTGTCTCTTGTTTTGCGAGTTCATTGAGCCTAGCTTAGAGATCGCGAGGTGTGTGAGGGCGTGATCAGTAAGGGAGAGATCTTTTTGCGCACCCCAGAGTTCGAACCTCGAGGGTTTTGCCGGAACCCGAAATCTGACAGCACCCACCTCAGGACGAGATCGCCCACCTCGAGCGTCCTGGAGCGGACGCTGCAGCAGTGATACCGCCGCACTGCCTACTGGTATCTTGCCGCCCTGAGCGAAGCTTGACGACGGCGTTCCTCCCCCAGCACGAGGTCCATCCCCCGCATGGCGTCCTGGTGCACCTCATCAAACGCTAGGACCCGCGCGGAGCGATGCTTGACCTCGTGTGGGAGAACCGCTTCTGCTCTATAGACGAGGAAGAACGGGGTTTCACCTGTTGGCCTGGTGGCGGTGGTGCAAATGGACCATAGCACAGGCTGGAGCTCATCGTGCTAGCCTCGGCCGTCGGCCTCGAGCTTCTTCTTGAAGCTCCTGGTCTTGAGGCGTCTCAGGACCTCCGCGTTGGCGCGTTCGGCTCGACAATTGCTCCAGGGATGCGCCACCGAAGCATAGCAGATCTGCGTTCCAAGGTTAGCACAATATGTCTTGAAGAGGTTGCTAGTGAACTGCGAGCCGTTGTCGGTGATGATGTGATTAGGGACCCCAAACCGGCTCACGAGGCCCTTGATGAACTTGACCGCAGATCCGGCCGGGATGGTGCAGACAACCTCCACCTCCGCCCACTTGGTGAACTTGTCGATGGCGACATAGAGGTAGCGGTAGCCCCCAGGCGCTTGAGGGAACGGGCCTAAGATGTCAAGCCCCCAGACCGCAAATGTCCACAAGAGCAGGATGGTCTGGAGGCCCTAAGCTGCTAATGGAGCCTGCGACCTCCTGAGGCGGTGACATTTCCCGAGGAGATGGGGCCTCAGGAGCCAGTTCACTAGTTAAGGCTATCGGATCACGGGTTCCGGCAAAACCCTCAAGGTTCAAACTCTGGGGTGCGCGCGAAGTTCTTTCCCCACCGATCCACGCCCTAGATTGCTAAGATCTCGCAGACGAACTCCACGAACTCACAACACAAGAGACACAAGATTTATACTGGTTCGGGCCACCGTTGTGGTGTAATACCCTACTCCAGTGTGGTGGTGGTGGATTGCCTCTTGGGCTGATGATGAACAATACAAGGGGAAGAACATCCTCCTAAGGTTGAGGTGTTCTTCTGCTCGAGTGTGACTAAGGTTGTCTCGAGGTCAGATTCCTCCGTCCCCTCCTACGGTGGTGGCTAATCCTATTTATAGAGGCCCTGGTCCTCTCCCCAAATATTGAGCGGGAAGGGAGCCAACAACGGCTAATTTGAAAGGGGACATCTAGTACAGCTTATCCTGACAAAAGCGGTCTTCGGCTGCAAAAGACTGGTGGTGACGCCGCCTTGGGCTCCATGGTGACCTCTGTCTTGCCGTCTTGCTGGTCTTGGTCTCGTTGCACCGATATGGGAACCTTTGCTTGATGCCTCGGTACTCCGCGCCTGCGCTTGCTTCCTTAGCACCAAAGGGGAAACAAGGACACTGCGCGCCGGCACCTGCCTAATCTTGATCGTCATGGCTCACGTCACGAGAACCTCACGTGGTTTTCCCTGCCTTGATCTCTCTGCTCCTCACGAGCCAACCTGGTGAGGCCGCTCCTGAGGAGGTCTTGTGTCGTCCGCCTCGCGAGGCTTGGCCCCTCACGAGGGTCTTGAACGCCTTGTTGATGAAGATGGGCGTACGGGCCCACGCGCAGAGCCACGCCGCAGGCCGAAGGCAGGCAAGTCTGGGGACCCCCGTTCCCATAACGCCGACAGTAGCTCCCGGGCCCAAGGCGCACTCGGGCTTGGCTTCGAGGCGAAGCCAAAGGTCAAGTGCGGAGCGCCGCGGGCCCCAAAAGCCTGCGGCCTTGGTCGACGTGTGGCGGTTGATTGGACGTGGGCGTCTCCGCTTCCCCCACGCTGCCTCGGCAACTGCCCAATTTTGACAAGTCCCTGCGACATGCAAGGGAAAACCATCATTACTTGTGATCGTGGGAGGCGCCGGTTGGCCTTCTCCCGCTATAAATGGGGAGGGGGGCAGAGCCCCCGTCACCCATCTCTTTGCAGTCCGCTTGCTTCTTCCTCCTTTCTCCTCTGCTAGTAGCAATGGCGCCGTCGAAGAGGTTCTCTGTCGCGGAGAAGGGCAAGGCCCCTCACGAGGGGCCTGGCTCTCCGGCACCCAAGCATGGACGCGGCCGTCCCCGTAAGCACATCGCGAACCCCGCCGCGGCCCCCGCTCCCGGGGTGGTGCCGCTGTGCGTGGCAGGGGTTGCTCCGGTCGCGACAGCCCCGTCGACGAAGGGAGACGTGCCGTGGTTGTGCAGCCTCCCCGGCCGCCCTTCCACTCGGCAGAGGTGCTGCCGGAGTTCATTGTCTGGTCAGAGGATCTGGCCGGCAACTGGCTTCAACTTCCGCGCTTCTTCGTCGACGAGCTGCCAGCCTCCGGTGTAGGTGGGCTCTGGTTGTAGGCGGACGATTGTTGCAGCAGGGCTTCTTGGGTTGTGGTCGAGGTCTCCGTCACGAGCAACATAGCTCTGGCCCGCGGTTGGCAAACATTTGCCCGTGCACGCGGCCTAGGCAGGCGGTGCACCCTCCACTTCAAGTATGACGGTGACACGACTCTCTATGTGAGAGTGTTTGGGGAGGATGGTCGCTGCGCCGGGTGCTGCCCCGAGGTGAACGACGACGAGGAGGTGCTCGGCCTCGGCGATGGCCGCGACGAGGACGAGGGCAAGCCCGCCCTAGGCACTGGCCGTGCCTGGTCCAGTTACGGTGGCTGTTATCTCGGCGACAGCTCCAGCAGCGGCAGCTACGACCAGCTGCCACGCCGCCGCGCTCGCTTCAAAGGTGGTAGCGGGTCGTCTTGTCGCCGTGCTTCACGGAAGGATCCGGCTGAGCTCGAGACGTTGCCAAGAGCCTGCCCCTGAGGGCCGCCATAGGGGCAAGCGCCACTTTTGCTTCGTTCTTCCTTTCCTTCCTGCACTAAAAAGGAAACCAGTATGGGCCCGGAGGGGCGTGTATCGAACTCTGCTTCCTCAATCATTATTCTATGTTTGTTGTTTCCGTGCTGTGTCGTTATTTTGTGCGGAGATAACTTAGCTTGGCACGGGGTAGCCTCCTCTTTACGAGGCACTTGTTTCCTCATGCCCGTCTTGACTTAGCGGTCGCTCAGGAACTGCAAAAAATTCATTAGGAAGCTCGCTAGGAAGCTTAGGAGGCTTATCGTTCACCCAAGCTTTGACCCAGCGCTTCATATCGCGGTACCTGAGGGGCACGGATTAGGAGAGATGTGCCAACTTGTGGGCTCGAGCGAGGGTGCCTCACGAAAAAGCAGGCGGAAGGCAGAGAGAAGGAAAAATGCTCGCGAGGGCACCTGCCTAGCCCCATCACGAGGTATGCGAGAGAGAGAACACAAGTTAACTGGAGTCAGAAATAGTGGCGAAAGGCGACGGAACCAAATCAGCAGGGGATACCAGAAGCAAACTTCAATTAAAAGAAGGCAAGCCAACTACGGAAAGCAAATGAAAAGCCATGTCCGACACCTAGTCTAGTTTTCAAGTCTTCTCACCAACGCGGAGCTAAGTGCTGCCACTAGGCATAGGAGGGAGCCCCCGAGGCCCGAGGGCAGCACTCCTGAGACTCCGGGCGTGTACAACCCCACTCATTATTACGTGAGAGTGTCATGGGTGGCGATCTTCATAGGCACCTGGCGTTCTTCACAGGCACTGGGCCTTTCTTCACAGGCGCTGAGCCTTACTTCATGGGTAGAACTTCTGGAGGTGCTGGATGTTCCAGGCGTTCTGGATGGGCACCCCGTCCTGTGTTTCCAGGCGTGCGGCGCCAGGCCTGGAGACATGGACGACCCTGAATGGGCCCTCTCACATGGGTGAGAGCTTGTGCATCCCCTCCTTGGAGAGGACCCGCCTCAGGACGAGGTCACCCACCTCGAGCGTCCTAGAGTGGATGTTGCGGCAGTGATATCGCCGCAGCGCCTGCTGATACCTTGCTGCCCGTAGCGCGGCTTCGCGGCGGCATTCCTCCCCCAGCACGTGGTCCATCCCCCGCGTGGCGTCCTGTTGCATTTCATCAAACACCAGGACCCGTGCGGAGCAATGCTTGACCTCGTGAGGGAGGACAGCTGCTGCCCCGTAGACAAGGAAGAGCGGGGTCTCGCCCGTCGGCTTGGTGGCGGTAGTACGGATGGACCACATCACAGACTGGAGCTCGTCGTACCAGCCCCTGCTGCAGGTCTCCAGCTTCTTCCTGAAAGTCCTGGTCTTGAGGCCCCTTAGGACCTCCACGTTGGCGCGTTCGGCCTGACCATTGCTCCTGGGGTGCGCCACTGAAGCGTAGCAGATCTGTGTTCCAAGGTTAGCACAGTATGTTTTGAAGAGATTACTGGTGAACTGCGAGCCGTTATCAGTGATGATGCGGTTGGGGACCCCGAAGCGGCTCACGAGACCCTTGATGAATTTGACCGCGGAACTAGGTGGGATGGTGAGGACGGCTTCCACCTCCGCCCACTTGGTGAACTTGTCAATGGCAACGTAGAGGTAGCGGTAGCCCCTAGGCGTTCGAGGAAACAGACCCAAGATATCCAGCCCACAGACCGCAAACGGCCATGTGAGTGGGATGGTCTGGAGGCCCTGAGCCGGCTGATGGATCTTCTTGGCGTGAAACTGGCAGGCTTCACAGGACTTCACCAGCTTGGCTGCGTCGTTGAGCGCCGTGGGCCAGTAGAATCCGCTGTGGAATGCCTTGCCGACGAGAGTCCATGATGACGAGTGGTGCACGCAGTCCCATCCGTGTATGTTAGACAGCAACTCCTTCCCCTGGTCCTTGGAGATGCAACGCAGTGAAACATCATTTGGTCGCTTCCTGTACAACTCACCGTCCCGGATGCAGTATGTTGTGGCTTGCCGGGCCACGTGCTCCGCGTCCTCCTCCTTCTCCGGTAGCGCCCCTTGCATCAGGTATTCCTTGAATTCCTTGGTCCGGCATCCCTCTTGGGGTTCAAGCGCCAAGAGTAGGCACACTCCTGAGGTCGGGCCATAGGCCGGGGCTCCTGTGGCAGGCGGCTGTGGGAGCTCCTCCCGAGGCTGAACTATTCTCGAAAGTGGTGGTGTCGCTGATGGCTTGAAGAGCCGTTCCTCAAAGACGCCGGGCTCTTGGGGCTGCCGCTTGGATGCCCTCTTGGCGATGTCGTCAACTTCCTTGTTGGTGCCCCGAGGCACGTGCTGCAACTCCAGGCCCAGGAACTGCTTCTCCATCTTGCGCACCTCCGCGAGGTATGCCTCCATGTGCTCGTCCTTCAGCTCGTATACCTTGTTGGAGAAGTTGACGAGGAGTTGCGAGTCGCCCTTAACAGTAAAGCGCTTCACCCCCAGAGCTGCCACGGCCTTTAGGCCAGCTATGAGGCCTTCGTATTCTGCGATGTTGTTGGAGACCTTCTCGCCCTGCTGAAAGCAGAGCTGCACAACATAGTAGAGCTTGTCCTGAGTGGACCAGATGAGTACTGCTCCAGCCCCCGCGCCCTGGTGCGTGAAGGCCCATCGAAATACATGACCAGCCATCTGGCGCCTCGCTTCCTGGTGAGGTGGACCGATCTTCGCCTACTTCAAGCGTCAGGGCATCCGTCCATTCCGCCACAAAATCAGCGATCGCTGCTCCCTTGATGACCCTGGTAGTGCTGAACTCCAAATGGAATGCCTGCAGCTTGATGTTCCACTCGGCGAACCTTCCAGTAGAGTTGGGGCTCCTGAGCACTCTCTCCAATGGGTAGGTTGAGACGACCTTGATGGGGTGGCCCTGGAAGTAGTGCCGCAACTTGCGCGAGGCCACCAAGAGCGCGAGCAGGAGCTTCTGAGGCATGGGATATCGTGCTCTTGCGTCCCGCAACACCGTGCTGACAGAATACACTGGGTGCTTGACGAGGGCTGGCGCGTTGGTGAGGCTCGTGTCTTGCAAAAGTTGGGGCGTCTCCTGAGGTGGTGGAACTCCCGACTCCTGATCGCTTGCGGGAATCTCGGCGACGTCGTCCTGCCGAGCTTGGTCTTCTGTTGATGCTGCTACGGCTCTTGCTGCGCCTTCTTGATCTTGCATCATCCCGGCTGGCGGCGTAGCTTGGCGCGACGCGTCCTTGGCTTGGTGCTCTTCCCAAACCGCCACCAGCGCCGCGCTGGCGGAGTACGGGGTGGCGGCAAGATAGAGTACTAGAGGCTCAAGAGGTCGTGGTGCCACCATCACCGGCGGGCTGGTCAGGTATCTCTTGAGGTCTTGAAAAGCTCGGTCGGCCTCCGGGGTCCACTCAAATGGGCCCTTCTCCTTCATCAGCTTGAAGAAGGGTAGGGCGCGCTCTCCCAGCTTGGAGATAAAGCGTCCCAACGCAGTTACCCGACCAGCCAGCTTCTGCCTTTCCTTAAGGGTCTGCGGTGGGCTCATGTCTTCAATGGCCTTGATCTTCTCCGGGTTTGCCTCGATCCCTCTGTGGGACACGAGAATCCCCAGCAGCTTGCCGGAAGGGACATCGAACACGCACTTCTCTGGGTTAAGTCGCAAGTTCACCTGGCGCAGGCTCGCGAAGGACTCCTCCAGATCTTGGATCAAGGTTCTTGCCTCCCGAGACTTCACCATAATGTCGTCGACGTAGGCCTCCATGTTTCTCCCGAGCTGCCACCCTAAGGCGATGTGCATCAACCGCTGAAAGGTCGCGCCCGCGTTGCGTAGTATGAAGGGCATGCAGGTGTAGCAGTACACCCCACACGGGGTCAGGAAGGCTGTCTTCTCTACATCTTCTACCGCCATCTTGATTTGGTGATACCCTGAAAACGCATCCGGGAAGCACAATAGGTCGCACTCGGCGGTGGAGTCGACGATCTGGTCGATGCGCGGAAGCGGGAACAGATCTTGGGGGCAGGCCTTGTTGAGGTTGGTGAAGTCGACGCACATTCGCTCCTTCCCGCCCTTCTTCAGCACAACGACGAGGTTTGCCAGCCACTCGGGGTACCGAACCTCGTGAATGGCACCCGCCGCCTCTAACTTGCGGGTTTCTTGGATGATGAAGGCCTGCTTCTCCGTGGACTGTCGTCTCGCCCGCTGCTTCACAGGGCCTACATTGGGGCACACCCTTTAAGTGATGCTGAATCTCCTCTCTCGGGACCCCCACCAGCTGATTGGGTTCCCATGCAAATATCTCCTTGTTTGCGCGCAAGAACTTCACCAATGCTTCCTCTTGGCTTGGGTCGAGGCCGGCACCTAAGGTAAAGGTGGCTCCTAAGGTCTCGTCCTCATCGACCGGCACTTGCTTGGTTTCCGCCTTGTCTTGGGTGAACAACTGCTTCTTCTTGGTTGGTGCGGCTCCCTTGGCCTCGGGGGTGCTCGCACCGGCGGGCTGCACTGCTGTGGCGGTCTTGAGGGCGAGTTTGAGCGCCATCAAGGCCTCCTTGGCGTCCCCCTTGACGGTGAGGACGCCTTTGCTTCCAGGCATCTTCATGAGGTTGTAGGTCGGACGGGTCGCTGCCATGAACTGGGCTAGAGCTGGGTACCGGAGGATGGCGTTGTACGGGAGGCCGATGCGGGCGATGTCGAAGTCGATCAGCTCGGTACGGTAGTTATCGCACGTGCCGAAGGTGACGGGGAGGCGAATCTGCCCTAGGGAGTGGGCGACACCGCCGCCAACTCCTGAGGGGTACGTGAAGAAGGCTGAAGTCCTCCACGGAGAGCATGTTGAGGCCGACGCCGCCGTCGATGAGGGTCTTGGTAATGGCCACGTTGCAAATAGTGGGCGTGCAGAGCATCGAGAGCATACCCGAGCCGGCGGTGGTGACGGGGTGGTCTTCCAAATCGAAGGTGAGGTCAGCCTCGGGCGCGGCCCAGCCCGGTAGAGCCCCCGAGTGCTTGGAAGCGGCACCAATCTGGCAAAGGAACGGTTGATGTGGCAATCTGAAGGCGGTGCTTGAGAGCCACCTAGCAGTGCCGCGACCGCGTGGTGCGCCGGTGCCGCATAGCGCGCAGTGAAGAGACCGCGCAGCTCCTCCCAAGATGCCACTGTGGATCCTGGGAGGTTGAGCAGCCAGGTGCGCGGCTCGCCAGCGAGGGCCATGGGAAGGCAGTTGGCCATGACCTTGTCGTCGCCCCCAGCCTCAAGGACGGGTCCTCCGCGCCATCGTAGTGCGGCAGTATCTCGAGCTTGAACTTGAGCGGTCATCGCACCTGCCGCAAGGCGGGGGCCAGGGCTCGGAGCCCCCTGGCCCCGTCATCAGTGCCTGCCATCAGAGCTGGGAGCAAGACGCTTGCCATCGCACCAATCGTTCTAAGGAAAGGTCTACCACGAATAATAGGGCAAGAAAGATTGTAATCTATATCAAGAACGATAAAATCTACGGGAACCAAATTTCTGTTTGCAACAATAAGAACATCATTGATCCTTCCCATAGGCTTTTTAATGGTGGAATCCGCAAGGTGCAAATTTAAAGAGCAATCATCAAGATCATGGAAACCTAGAATATCACATAAAGTTTTCGTAATCGTGGAAACACTAGCACCCAAATCACACAAAGCAAAACACTCATAACCCTTAATTCTAATCTTTATAGTAGGTTCCCACTCATCATTAAGTTTTCTAGGTATATAAACTTCCAAATTAAGTTTTTCATCATAAGATTGCATCAAGGCATCAACAATATGTTTGGTAAAAGCTTTATTTTGACTATAAGCATGAGGAGAATTAACAACGGATTGCAACAAGGAAATACAACTTTTTAAAGAGCAGTTATCATAATCAAATTCCTTGAAATCCGAGATAGTGTGTTCTATATTATTAGAAGTTGAGGATTCTCCAATCTCTCTTTTACCAAATTTAGCATCAAGATCTAAAGACTCCGAATTTTTGGGACGCCTTCTAGCAAAGTTGATTCATCATCAGTCCCATAATCATCAAAATTCATATTGCAAAACATAGATCTAATCGGAGACGCATCAATAACTTTAAGATCCTCATCATTATTTTCATGTAATTTTTCTAGTTTAGCGGCCATCTTATTGACTAAGGTGCCTTGCTTGTCAGAAATTTTGGCTATAGCATTTTCAAGCCGGGTAATTTGAGCGTTAACACCATAAAATTCTTTATTCATGTCATCAAGCTCTTTGTTCATAAACCCTAAAAAACTTTTTTGTTCCTTAAGTTCTTTTCTAAAGAAATTATTATGCTCAAACTGCAAATTCATAAAGCTTCTAATTATTGATTCAATCTCATCATCCTTTTGAGAAGGTGGTCAGGACCCTTAGGCGAAGCCATAAGGTCAAACAAGCACACAAGCACACAAAAGAAGGCAAGCGAAGAAGAGAGGAGGAGATTGGGAAAGACAGGGCAAATAAAACGGCAAGGGTGAAGTGGGGGAGAGGAAAACGAGAGGCAAATGGCAAATAATGTAAATGCGAGGGAGATGGGTTTGTGATGGGTACTTGGTATGTCTTGACTGGAGCGAAGACCTCCCAGGCAACGGCGCCAGAAATCCTTCTTGCAACGTCTTGAGCTTGCGTTGGTTTTCCTCAAAGAGGAGAGGGTGATGCAGCAAGTGTAGCGTAAGTATTTCCCTCAGTTTTGAGAACCAAGGTATCAATCCAGTAGGAGGCTCCTCAAAAGTCCCACGCACCTACACAAACAAACTGAGAACTCTCAACCAACGCAATAAAGGGGTTGTCAATCCCTTCACGGCCACTTGCGAAAGTGAGATCTAATAAAGATAGTAAGATAATATAAATATATTTTTGGTATTTTATAATATAGATGCAAAAAGTAAAGATGCAAATAAAAGTAGATTGAAATCAAATATGATAAGAGATAGACCCGGGGGCCATAGGTTTCACTAGTGGCTTCTCTCAAGATAGCATAAGTATTACCGTGGGTGAACAAATTAGGTCGAGCAATTCATAGAAAAGCGCATAGTTATGAGATTATCTAGGCATGATCATGTATATAGGCATCACGTCCATAACAAGTAGAACGACTCCTGCATGCATCTACTACTACTACTCCACGCATCGACCGACTCCTGCCTGCATCTAGAGTATTAAGTTCATAAGAACAGAGTAACGCATTAAGCAAGATGACATGATGTAGAGGGATAAACTCATGCAATATGATATAAACCCCATCTTATTATCCTCGATGGCAACAATACAATACGTGCCTTGCAACCCTTTCTGTCACTGGGTAAGGACACCGCAAGATTGAACCCAAAGCTAAACACTTATCCCATGGCAAGAAAGACCAATCTAGTTGGCCAAACCAAACTAATAATTCGAAGAGACTTGCAAAGATAACTCAATCATACATAAAAGAATTCAGAGAAGATTCAAATATTATTCATAGATAAACTTGATCATAAACCCACAATTCATCGGATCTCGACAAACACACCGCAAAAAGAGTTTACATCGAATAGATCTCCACAAGAGAGGGGGAGAACATTGTATTGAGATCCAAAAATAGAGAAGAAGCCATCTAGCTAATAACTATGGACCAGTAGGTCTGTGGTAAACTACTCACAACTCATCGAAGGGGCAAGGATGTTGATGTAGAAGCCCTCCATGGTCGATTCCCCCTCCGGCAGAGTGCCAGCGAAGGCTCCAAGATGGGATCTCGCGGATACAGAAGGTTACGACGGTGGAAATTGTGTTTCATGGTGCCCCTGGATGTTTTCGGGGTACGTAGGTATATATAGGAGGAGGAAGTACGTCGGTGGCCGCCCGAGGGGCCCACGAGACAGTGGGGCGCGCCCTATAGGGGGGGACGCGGCCCCCTATCTCGTGGGGTCCTCGAGAGCTTCTTGACTTGCACTCCAAGCTCTCTGGATCACGTTCGTTCCAAAAATCACGCTCCCGAAGGTTTCATTCCGTTTGGACTCCGTTTGATATTCCTTTTCTTCGAAATACTGAAATAGGCAAAAAAAACAGCAATATGGGCCGGGCCTCCGGTTAGTAGGTTAGTCCCAAAAATGATATAAATGTGTAAAATAAGCCCATAAACATCCAAAAGGGGTAATATAATAGCATGGAACAATCAAAAATTATAGATACATTGGAGACGTATTAGTACCAGATAGAGCATTCGCTCCTTCAAAATGTATTCAATAAACTGGAAGAGAAATGCATCATGTTACAGGTCTAGCCAAGTACAGTTGAAAGCAAACTTGATATAGCTTTGTAAAGTTGAAAGTATAAAACTTCACACAAGGTAAAGCAAGTCAAATCAGAGGGGAAAGGAGGGCAGCAACATGCACCTGGGGCAAGGGGCACAATCTCGTGTTGTGGCTTTCTGAAATAGAGAACACTTTTATATCAACTAAAACAGGTTCAGGAGATGAACAATCTAATACAGCAGCTCAAATGCATTAATAACTTCCCTTCGGCCTTGCAGACAACACTGCAAGAAGAGGCTTCGTAACTCAACCACATCATCAATACAAAGGGCAAAAAGAAAAGGAAAGTGAATTGTGTGTACGCGTACACTGGAAGACACTGCAGACCAGTTCCTAATGCTTCTCTGGGTCTTACAACCATCGGTTAATCCGTGAGCAGGAGAACGGAGAAAAACAAAGTGCAGATCTTAGTCTCTAAGGCATTTCATCAATCATGTAAAGATCTAAAGATGAAGCGGTTCTGGATTTGGGTTGGGAAATTGGCCGAGCAATTATGACCAGGCTGCACCAATAAGTCCTTGCCAACATGTAAATTATCCAGTCAATACAAATGGTATACCTTCGTAAATAATCTATCCTATTTAAACAAAGTGATATGGCAAGGTAAAGTGAGATGGCAAGGTCTTCAGAAACATCCAGCCGACAGTCTCAAATTGGAGGCTTGAATTAACAAAGGATCTTCAACTACTTCAACACAAGATCAAAGACAAGCATTCCACCTCGTTCAAGCAGGCTGTCAGATCAATTTTTAAATGGTTGTCATGTTGCCCAGAACTGAAGTTGGATAAGGGTTCTGCCCCATTAGCTTAGATCTTTTTTCTTTTGTTTCTATGTTCTCCTTTACCTTTGTAACATACTATTTTTTAATGAAAATATACCATAGAACTATTGTTCTACGGTTTGCTGTTCAAAAAAGGTGAAATTACCTAAAGGATCGCATGTCCATCTTCTTCAGTCCTATTCACACTGAGCGGAAATAACGGAAAACTCACAAACATGACAAAAAATAGATCTTCTTCAGTCCTATTCATATGGTTCATATGTACCAATGCATGGTTTTTGTATATAAATAGAAAATTTGAAGGCACATGTTCCAGTTTTCTTTATTTACTGGAACACCATAGAGATCGCATGCCTATACTTTGTCGTGCAAGATTCTGCAAATTAATAGCTAGAGCGACATTTCACTACAACTATCAGTGGATAATGTATTTGACTAAAGTAGTACTATTATAGTGTCTCTATTGTATCTCAAGAATTAACTGGATGTTTGTACAACAAAATACTATTCATGAGCAATTGTCACATGCAATTTAGATACATTATAACCGAGCACTTTCCCTGCCCTCTCAAGCCATTAGCATTTCTATACGTTGGATCGTCACTTCTAGAATTTTTTGGCCATCCGATCTGCCCTAAATCCCACCTAAATCGCGCGCGTACAGGCTGCGCTTGCCTCTCGGGCCGCTGCTCCGGTGGCCTTTTTGGCCATCTGACATTCAATTGGGCCTACTGGCTTAATGGGCCTGTAGAAGGATCCTGTCGAACGTGAAACCCTAAAACATCGCGTCATGCCGCCTCACGACCACCATGGGGTCTCGGATTGCAACGGCGACTGCGTTGGATTTACACCGACACAACGGACAGCGCCTCCCTGGTCTGTTCGGTCGCAAGGACGCCGTTCCGTTGCACGGACGGCAAGCGATGCAACCGGATGGGCACGGAAGCGTGCGGCAACATGGAGCAGTAACAGATCGTGGCTGCGGGCGACGGGGCCAACACGCCGTCGTCCTGTCTTCCGTGAGTGGATCCAGCGTGCGGAACCAGCGGACGCGCGATGCGGGCGCTCGATCCTCGGGATGCGGCGTGGAGTCTCCGGCGCTCTCGCTGCTCCCGGCCGCACTAGCGCCTCCGCGCGGGATGCGACGGAGTCTCCGGCGCTCTCCCTGCTCGCTGCTCTGTCGCTTCGCCCATCATGCAGCTGCCCCGCGCTCCACTCCCTCCAACAGCGCATAGCACTGCCCTCTCCTAGAAATGCTCTGCCACCTCCTTGCCTACCCTCCTCCATTGGCCATCCACGTCTTGGCCACAAGCGCCCTGCCCTGTCGTTTTCCTGGCCTGTCCACACACCTAAGCCCTTCCACGCTTCACGCCCACGGTGCCGGAGACACGCTAACCTGGTATGTGTACGATAGCGGCATGCACAATTCTGAATTTTTTGTAATTTACAATATTCAGGTTTGTTCATCTTGTATAATTGTTCCCATGTTCAATACCAATGTCTGCTATTTTCTACGGTGTACACATTTTGCTCTCGGTTCTAAGCTATCCAAGGCAATGGACTTTTTCCGACCATGTTTCAGAAAGAAGGTACATATAATTGCAAATCTTACTACAGAGTGCAAACGAGTGTATTGGAGCAAGGTCTTAGATATGGAGTAAGCAGATTCCTGAAATAATGAGTTTTCTGAACCATGAAAATTTACGAACACAAATCGGTCTTTTTCCTCTTTTCCTTTCCCCGCAGCAGGCGGTGGTAGAGATTGGCATTTGCCGGTGGTGACAACGAGGAGGAGGCAACTTCAATGATGACGTATGGTGGCTGCGGCGGCGGTGTGTGTGAGGGGAATGAGGCCACGACGACGGATCCAACATGATAAGTTCCTTCTCAGCCCCTCCCTTGTTTGCTAGCACCACCGCACCCTTCTCCGCTTGTAGGTTCCCCTTGCTTCTATAGGTCAACTGGTTTTCTCTGGTCCTGTTGATTGATTTGGTTAGCTTTAGCTAGCTTTGTTCATGCCATTAATACTGAGTGAGACTCTTACCAGTGGTGATATGTTTATTTGATTTAGCAGGGCCTGGTGATGATGGCCTTCTTCAGGATGCGTGAACCTCTGATGTTGATGGTCAAGAAGGCAACGACCACATGACAACAATGCAAACAAGTGAACCAGAGGCTCCTATTGCGGACGCTACAAGAATTTTTTTTAGTAAATCCGAAACAGCCATTTACGCATTATTAGCTATTCATATTTTCTATTATCTATTATATTTTTAGTTGTGTGAGTGCTCATTGGCTGCTTGCCCACTATATACTGTAGGAGGGTGATAATGCAAGTACATCCTTGTGATAGCTAATTAGGCATAAACCCATGTCCATGCAATACAAATTGTTTGCTTTGGTAAGACCCTGGTACTATTTACAAGTACAAAATTAAGCCTGACTTTGTTTCTGTTCTTCCCAGTGCTATCATTTATCAACTGTTTAAATCATTCAAAAGAAGGCAAAAATCATTGGCCTAGAAGGAATCAGAATTAATAGAATATACATGGTTCATGAATCATGATAAGAGGGAATTATTGATCAGACATGGCTCCTATTACTGTTAGTTTTGAGCAACAACTGAAAAAAAGGGATAGCTAAATGCAAATGCCAGTTCTGTCTAATTCCTTGTATTAGCACGACATTCCTTCTGTAATGAAAGAATTTATTTAATACTATATAAGTAAACTTTTATTCTAAATCATGTAATGTATCACATTGCTCTCAGTGCCAGCTTTTGGAGAGGAGACGGGCGTGGGTGATCTTAATGATTTTTGAGACATGGTAAATCCCAACCTATCTCTTGCCTTTGTCGTTCCTGATCTGGCAACCTCTTTAATTAAATCCCAACCCAATACTACTTGATTCGGTGGTTATTTGCTATTTATAATTAAATTCGGTCAACGTGGTCTCTCTCTTCTACATGGATTCCATTTCCCTTTTTTTAATGAATGAAAAGAAAAAGGGGGTAGCGTAAAGAAAAGCTCCTGGACCAGAATTTTGTACTTTTTTCCTTCTTATGAAGTACATTGGAATGTCATTATTTGTTTTGTCAGTTGTGCCAGTGGAGACTTGAAAATATATGAATATATTTCTCCTCTCTTTCTTTAAGGTTGTCTGTTGCAGAATATGTGATAATGGAGGTTTGCATTCATGGAGCTATCTTATTTATTAGTGTACTTTAGACTGTTGTCAGTTTGTTGAATGGTGATAGCATTTTCAGTTACACAAGGAGCACTTCAGCCATGCAGATGCAGGACTGAGATGCTACTATTTTTCTGCCAGAACTATGCCATGTAACTAAGATACATTTTTTTGTCATTTTACTGAAAAATATATAACTGGTGTCGCTGATGTATTGTATAGTAGTGTTTTTGTCCCCTGTCTTCTCTTTAATACCAATGACATTTTTCAATTTGTCAGCTATATTTTGCATGCATCAAGTTTCAGTTGTTATTGATTAACTACTATATTCTCTGTTGCAAAATTTCTAGCACTTCCACAAACATTTATAGTCATGATCTGTTGGAGGAACTAGGATAGTCATTTCAGACCTTTTTAGCATTCTCTGTTGGTCCACAATATTCCACAATACACAAGCTATTATTATGGTACACTTCCAATCCCTCTCCTACTGTAGTTACTTCGTAGAATATCATTGCACAGCCAAATTTAGGTGCTTCTAGAGAAAGAGTACTCTGGCTTGATGCTTACATTCTCACTTATGTAAAGTTTTTCTATAGTGAGAATGTAAGCATGAAGCGAGAGTAACTATAGTTTTATTTGAATTCAGAACTATGTATTTCGTCACAAATCTGCCAGGAAATTGTCTCCCGTAACACCTATTTAATATTGCTTCTTGGTAAATTTAATCCTAAGGATAAATGAAGATAAATTCATATGGATAAATGGGCGAGACAACATGCGACATGAAGGTTTGTGTTGGGGTCCATGTGCAATACAAACAAATAAGTCCAAGAACAAGGCCAATGGAGACGTGATGGAACTTATAGTCTGCACTCTCTCATTTTGAAATAAACAAGAACTCTATGTTTTACATAAATTTCTAACCCTATCATACTACATTCAAAATGGACGGGTGCGGCACCGCGCGCCGTCAATGATCTAGTTATTATTACATCCAGTCCTTCATCCAGCGCAGCAAGATGGATCCATATCCATAATTGGCATTCTAATGAACTGCGGTTTCTTTCAAAAAATTAGTCTGAGAATTGGACAAATATGCTTCTGTGTACAACAGAAAGAGTGAGCGCAGGGGGCATCGAGTTACCACGACCTCCAAAACAGGTATAACAATCGAAAGAAGCAGACAAATCCTGCTCACACACATACATGAAATATAAGCAGCACGAGAAAGAACAACACACAATGCCCGACCATATCCGGAACATTTAAACGATCAGCACGACATACAGATATTTAAAAGATCACCAAGGCAGACAGCATGACACAGAAGATATTGAAAGTAAAATACGCGCAAATGTAGTAGAAAGGAAAGAAGAAAACCTTGACGAGTCGAACGACGCAGCGACAGAAGAGATCGTACAACCTGCGAAATACACACAAAAAACGGTCAGAGCACAACGACACACAGGCATGCAATGAACACTTGCCGGTCACAGAAGCAACATAACGGCCTATTTACCCGAGGCAGCAAGCAGAAGCACGTTGGGTAAGAGCAGGACGGACGAGAAGAAGAAGCGCCAGCGACAGGAGAAGTAGGCTGAACAGTAGAACATGCGTTAGCACACATGCATTTCATCAAACATTCTATAGGCAAGCACAAAAGGAGTGGACTAACCTCAATGAGAAGGAGAGACGGACCCAAGGCTCGACGCAAGCGACAACAGGAAACCGTACCAAACTGTGCATGAACGACAGAAAGGCGAACATGCAAAATTAGCACGACGAATACAAAGCAGCGGCGAAGAACATGCGAACCAGAGAAGGACAAATCTCAACCAGCGGCAACCATCGAGCAGAGGAGGCCCATGGGAACAGAGCATGGGGCTACCGCATCTCAGCCACCATGCGGCACGGCGAGGCAAAATATCCCAATCCATCTCTCCTTTCCTGTCATAGTTTCATTCATCTTCTAGATGACTAACACGATTAGCACATCAACCAAGAAAATAAGAGGAATGATGAACATCACATGGAAAAAACAAGAACGATGAAAATCACCTCAACAGGAGACGAGGTAGATCGATTGGGCTATTTGTCCACGGCCGCCAGCGGCGTGGTCGGAGGGCGGTTCTTCTCCTCTTCCATCTCGTTCTCTTCCCGGCCGGCGGCGGCGGCCCAGAGATCTTTGTCGACCATGCGCAGGGCGTGGCACAACTCGTCCTGGCGGGAGGCGGCGGCGCCGAGGCCGCCGTCGACCGCCTAGACGAGGCCCTCGGCTCGGTCGCAGGACTCACTGAAGGTGTGGAGGCAGCGGTTGAGGTCCGTGAGTGCCACCATGCACCCACGCTTGCGGACGGCAGTGGTCGCGGCGTCGACCAGTGCGTCATAGGCGCCAGTCCATCTCTCTCTCCAACTGCAGATGGAGGTGAGGCACACACGATGCATCGGTCAGCCAGGCCCCACAAGCACATGCATCGGGCAGCTGCAGTCCATCCTCTCTCTCTCTCTCCAAAGTCCAAATGCAGGCGAGAGGCAACACCGCGCACGGGAAAGGCGTACACGCGCACTAAAAAGGAGTAGCAGCCGACGTGCGGGACCAGATCAGTGGCGGCCCACCCGTCATCGTGCTAGTACAAACGCGTGCGCATAATCCGGGTGCACATGCGTCAATCCATGCCTCTGAAGTTGACGCAGGACACAGTAACTCCCCATGACGCACGACACGGGAAGCGCTTTAGGAGCGCCGCGCGAGGAGCCGCTGACCGAGGTAAACAGGAAATATGTGTACACGAGAAAAACACACCACGAAGCTGACGCACGGGACCATGCGGTAGGTAGGCCCACCTGCAGCCGCAGCACCAGCCAGCGAGCGGAAACACGGGGAGCAGCGCATAACCCGTGCCCGCACAACACCCACGACGCGGGTCTCACGTGCACGCGGCGCGACAGGACAGGCTGCCCCGCGCACCCAACAAACTGGCACCCAGCCAATTCGATCCAGCCCGAGCCCACAGGTCACACACTGTCCAGATCTCACCACGGGGTTAAAACAGCAGAAGTCAATTCCCAGCGAAGATCCGACGGGCAGGAGGCAAAAAAAGACTTCGTTGACCAGGATCGAATGGCCATCAAAGAAAGCGATCGGGGGAGCTTTCTGGGAGTGAGATGTTTTGTTTTAAATTCGCAATATTTAGATTGCTTAATCATATTCTTGCATGTTCTTCAGTTGCTTGCAGCAATAGACCTTCATGGTCAGGCTGACCGTGCTTCCGGCATCGTCAGTAACCTCAGGAGATTGGTTTAGCGATTGCTAAGGCGCAATGTCGTGCACATTTGTAGTCGGATCGTCAAAGTCGTCTCCACCAAATCGATAGTTATATCTCATCGAAAGATCGGACACCCCCGCCTCTATTAAGTTGTATCAGATTTCCAGGTTGCTCGGTGAGATTTTACAGTTTTTCGTAGTTTAGATCGAGTCTGTTCTTCATACCTATAGTCCACGAAAAAGCCACAAAAAATTTGGGTTAGTTCATCATATCCGAACCAATTTTAGCCTTTGCATAATCTTTTTAGGGTTTTTCTTTGTTGAATTTGCAGTTGCATCGTCGTGTCTAGTTGCTGGTCTTAGCATCTAGTCCTTTAGAGTTTCGAGTTCTGTCATAGTTTGTCGCACCGCCGCCGCACCATCTTCATCGATGTTGCCATATTCCACCACGGTGCCATATACCACCACCGCCGCCATATCCCACCAACGCTGGCATATACCACCACCGCTGCCATATCCCACCAACGCTGCCATATACCACCGATCCATATCTATATACCACCATCACTATCATATACCACCACCGCTGCCATATCCTACCACCATATATCCACCACCAATCCGAGTTCTTTTCGTATTAGGTTTGTTTTCGAGATCCATCTAATTTTCGATTCGTGTTTCCTTGCCTGAGTAGGTTTCGAAAAAGAAAGTCTGGAGACCCCCGGGCAGTTTTTAGGCCAAAATTTCGGCGACCGAAAATATTTTTTCCCTATCCTATTTTTAGGTCCCAGGGAGTGTTTTGAGACAGTCGCCATCATAGTGATTTTTCGTCGCACTTTTTCGTCGTCGCTGGACTCATACCCACCATCCTCAATAGCAATCATCACACGCTGAGATTTGCATTCTCGCGCATAATGACCTCGTCCCTTACAATGACGACAAAAAATATCACTTGTGTGCCTTGTTGATGCCATGGAAGAAGAAGAGCTCTGTGTAGGCCCGGTAGGTGCGCTCTTGGCAGATAGTGGTGGTTGTGCCTGCTTTCTTGTATCACGGCTGGAGGTGGCACCTGATGGCGGTGCTGGTGTAGTGGAAGTAGAAGATGCACGCGGTGTCCATGAGGAAGGTCGACCTGCAGAAAAGTTAGTGTGCACCATTGCTTGTCGATCCTGCACTTCACGTTCAGCTTTACAAGCAAGATGAAATAAACGAGTGATATTAGTATACTCCTTGTACTCTAGAATGGTCTGAATCTCTCTATTTAATCCACCCATAAAACATGCAAGTATAGCTTTATTGTCCTCAACAATACCACATCTAATCATGCCAGTTTGTAGTTCCTGATAATATTCTTCTACAGAATTTTTTTCCTTGTCTTAAACGCTGCAATTTTTGAAGCAATTCACGTTGATAATATGGTGGAACCCAACGAGTACGCATAGCAGTTTTCAAAGCATCCCAAGTAGTTGGAATAGGATATAATCTAGAATGTTCAGACCACCATACACATGCAAAACTAGTGAAAGCACAAACAGCAGCAGGAACCCGTCTCTCCTCGGGATATTGTAAACATGTAAAATGTTGTTCAGTTTCTAAATCCCAACTAAGATATATATCAGGAACATATCTACCCTCAAATGGTGGAATATTCAATTTCAGTTTAGGAATATGGTCATTATCTCGTACCTGAGGTGGTGGTGCAGGCCTACCATTGCGAATATACACCTGAGGTCGACCAGCTGGTGGTGGTGCTGGTGGCTGCACGTAGTTCTAATTTTGATCAACCTCATCCTTGTAATAGTCCTCCACCTCTACAGTAGCAGCAGGAGCTACAGAAGCACCAATAGCAGTAGCAGCGGCACCAGAATTTTGTCCTGTCTCAGTAGGAACACGTTGTGCTCACCCTATTGTATCGCGGCATAGAGCTGGTTGTGGGAGACGTTTGAGTAATTCATCAAACTTGGCGTCCAACTTGGTGTCAATTGTTCTCAATGTCATCCATCTTCTCCATTGGTTCAACAACAGCGGCAAGGTTAAGATAACACATACTGTTCGTGTGTATTTTAGTATCTCTACATATGATGATTATGTTGATTATGATGTGGTACCTATGCAAGCATGTTCCTTATTACTTGGTCGACCATGGCAATTTGATAAAAATTCTGTACACCATGGTAGAAACAATCAGTATACTCTTGTTCATAAGGATAAAAATATTACTTTGCTTCCTATGACTCCTGATTCCATTTTGAAAGATGATATTAATAGAGCTAGTGAAGCAAAACAAGAGAAAAATAAGAGTGAAAATTAGATTGTGGCAAAAGAATTTGAGAAACAAATGAAGCCTAATAATAAACCATCTAGTATTGCTTCTGAAATTAAATTGAAAAGTGCATGTTTGTTTGCCACCAAATCTGATATTGATGAGCTAGATTTCAGCAAATCTGTTTGCTATGCTTTTGTGTGCAAAGAGGCATTATTTTCATTCGAGGACGTGCCTTCCTCTTTGCCTCCTGCTGTCACTAACATTTTGCAGGAGTTCGTTGACGTCTTTCCACAAGACATGTCATCGAGATTACCTCCCATTCGAGGGATTGAGCATCAGATTGACTTAATTCCCGGTGCATCATTACCCAACTGTGCACCATACCGTACCAATCCAGAGGAGACGAAGGAGATTATGCGTCAAGTACATGAGCTGCTCGACGAAGGTTATATATGTGAATCCCTTAGTCCTTGTGTTGTTCCTATCATTTTAGTGCCGAAAAAGGATGGTACTTTGCGTATGTGCGTAGATTGTAGAGGCATTAATAATATTACTATTCGTTATCGTCATCCTATTCCTAGGCTAGATGATATGCTTGATGAATTGAGTGGCTCTACAATATTCTCCAAAGTTGATTTGCGTAGTGGATACCATCAAATTTGTATGAAATTGGGAGATGAATGGAAAATAACATTTAAAACTAAGTTTGGATTATATGAGTGGTTAGTCATGCCTTTTGGGTTAACTAATGCACCTAGTACTTTCATGAGATTAATGAACGAAGTTTCACGTGCTTCCATTGGACGATTTGTGGTAGTTTACTTTGATGACATATTGATTTATAGCAGATCTTTGGAGGAACATTTGGAACATCTACGTGATGCATGTTTGTTTGGTAACCTTGGGAAGTGCACCTTTTGCATCGACCGAGTGTCTTTTCTTGGCTATGTTGTTACTCCACAGGGAATTGAAGTTGATAAAGCCAAGATTGAAGCTATTGAGAGTTGGCTGCCGCCCAAAACGGTCACACAAGTGAGGAGTTTTCTTGGCCTCGCTGGATTCTATAGGCGTTTTGTGAGAGATTTCAGCACCATTGCTGCACCTCTCAATGAGCTTACAAAGAAGGATGTTCCTTTTGTTTGGGGTACTGCATAGGATGAAGCCTTCACGGTATTGAAAGATAAGTTGACACATGCTCCTTTACTCCAACTTCCTGATTTTAATAAGACTTTTGAACTTGAATGCGATGCTAGTGGAATTGGATTAGGAGGTGTGTTATTACAAGATGGCAAACCTATTGCATACTTTTCTGAAAAATTGAGTGGGCCTAGTCTGAATTATTCTACTTATGATAAAGAGTTATATGCTCTTGTTTGGACTTTAGAAACATGGAAACATTATTTATGGCCCAAAGAATTTGTTATACATTCTGATCACGAATCTTTGAAACATATTAAAAGTCAAGCTAAACTGAATCGTAGACATGCTAAATGGGTTGAATTCATTGAGACTTTCCCTTATGTCATTAAACACAACAAGGGTAAAGAAAATGTTATTGCTGATGCATTGTCTCGTTGCTATACTATGCTTTCACAACTTGACTTCAAAATATTTGGTTTGGAGACCATCAAAGATCAATATGTGCATGATGTTGATTTTAAAGATGTATTGTAGAATTGTAAAGAAGGACGAACATGGAACAAGTTCGTCATTAATGATGGATTTGTGTTCCGTGCTAACAAGCTATGCATTCCCGCTAGCTCCGTTCGTCTTTTGTTGTTGTAGGAGGCGCATGGAGGAGGATTAATGGGACACTTTGGCGTGAAGAAGATGGAGGACGTACTTACTACACATTTCTTTTGGACAAAGATGAGACGGGATGTTGAGCGCTTTGTTGCTCGTTGCACTACATGTCAAAAAGCTAAGTCACGACTCAATCCTCATGGTTTATATATGCCTTTTCCTGTACCTAGTGTTCGTTGGGAGGATATATCTATGGACTTTGTTTTAGGTTTACCTCAAACAAAGAAGGGGAGGGATAGCATATTTGTTGTCGTGGATAGATTCTCAAAAATGGCACACTTTATACCATGTCATAAAAGTGATGTTGTTGTTAATGTTGCTGATTTGTTCTTTCGTGAAATTATTCGCTTGCATGGTGTACCAAATACTATTGTTTCAGATCATGATACTAAATTTCTTAGCCACTTTTGGAGATGTTTATGGGCTAAGTTGGGGACTAAACTGCTTTTTAGTACGACATGTCACCCCCAAACTGATGGACAAACTGAAGTAGTCAATAGAACGTTGTCTACTATGCTTAGGGCTGTTTTGAAGAATAATAAGAAAATGTGGGAAGAATGCTTACCTCATATTGAATTTGCTTATAATCGTTCATTGCATTCTGCTACTAAGATGTGCCCTTTTGAAAGTTGTATGGTTTCCTACCTCGTGCACCTATTGATTTGTTGCCTCTTCCATCTTCGGAGAAGGTTAATTTTGATGCTAAACAACGTGCTAAATTGATTTAAAAAATGCATGAGTTAACTAAGGAAAACATTGAGCGTGTGAATGCTAAATATAAACTTGTTGGAGATAAGGGTAGAAAACATGTTGTGTTTGCATCTGCAGATCTTGTTTGGTTACATTTGCGTAAGGATAGATTTCCTAATTTGCGCAAATCAAAGCTAATGCCACGTGTTGATGGTCCTTTTAAGGTGTTAGAGAAAATAAATGATAATGCATATAAACTTGAGCTGCCTGCAGATTTTGGGGTTAGTCCCACTTTTAACATTGCAGATTTGAAGCCTTATTTGGGTGAGGAAGATGAGCTTCCGTCGAGGACGACTTCATTTCAAGAAGGGGAGGATGATGAGGACATCAATACCATTGTTACACCCACAACCCCTACTGCTATACATACTGGACCAATTACTAGAGCTCGCGCACGCCAATTAAATTATCAGGTACTTTCGTTTCTTGGTAATGATTCTAATGTTCATGAGAATATGATGCTGCCTAAATTGGATACATTTGTTTTGCTTACAAATGAAGGGCCTAGCTTGGAGAAGGATGAAGAACAAGCATGGAGATGATGACATGCGCAAGGGGAACAAACAGAGTTACAAGTGATGATTTCAAGATGTTGAAGCCACCATAATGCGTGCATGAAGCCTCGGACAAAATATACAAGATGCTACTTCATAACTTTCGTCCAGAGGCTATTCTAGGTGCCGCGTCACCTTATTATTGGGCCAGGCCCATGTAATTTCGAAATACTTGAGTATTGGCTGTTTTTAGAGTCCATATGTGTGGGGAAACAAGAGATAGGGTTTATTTCAGACCCCTTCCCCAAGGGCCACGAAATTCCCCCCTCTTCCTCCATATATACAGCCCTTAGGGCGTCGTTTAGACTTTGGGTTTTATTTAGTTAAAAGTTAGCCATCGCTGCAACTTCGTGTACTTTGTTTGTGTCCAATGACCAAACCAAGACCGCTTATGAAACCCCACTTTTATCAATACTTCATCCATATTCGCAATATTTAGATTGCTTAATCATATTCTTGCATGTTCTTCGGTTGCTTGCAGGAATAGACCTTCATGGCCAGGCTGACCGTGCTTCCGGCATCGTCAGTAACCTCAGGAGATTGGTTTAGCGATTGCTAAGGCGCAACGTCATGCACGTTTGTAGTCGGATCGTCAAAGTCGTCTCCACCAAATCGATAGTTATATCTCATCGAAAGATTGGACACCCCCGCCTCTATCACCGCACCCCTCTCCATCGTGGGACGTGGCCTCGTCCGCGCCTCCTGGCCCAACCTCCCGCACCGCTGGCCTGCCCGGCCTCCTCTTCCTCAACCGGGCCTTAGCCCATGGGTGAGCAGCCCCCTCCAGTTCCCCCCTCCTGTACACTATCGGGCCAGCCAGTTTCGGCCCGCTTCTGTCTTTTTCCAGATCTGTGATTTTAGGATTATCCCAGGTATTACAGTTTTGCAGAAAAACCCCTGGAGTTCATGCATTTAATAACTCACAAGTGGTGCATCATATGTAAATAACTTATATATGTAAAATGCTTAGGATTTTATCTAGTTTCACATTATGCCACTTTCATCCATGTTTACAATGTTTAAACTTGTTGTTTGTTTAACTTTGCTTAAATACCATGTTAAAATGATTCATTTCATAACTAAATAACCGTAGCTCCAATTTTAATAAACTTTATATGTAAATGGGGTGGGAAAATGCCTAGTTTAACTTGGTGCACTTACTTTGCATGTTTAACAACTCTAAAACTATGTAATAGGCAGAACAGTACCAAATTCGGAATATGGACATGAGGTTTTTCCGGAATTGTTGTTTGTTTTTTCCGGCCTCATTTAAACTTGCCTAAATAGTTAGTTTATTTATGTTTCACCTCTTGCCATGTTTAACAAATTTTAATATTGTTGTGTACCTAAACGAGAGTGAACTAAATACTTGCATGTGGTGTTTCGTCAATATGCAACTCGTTGCATATTGAGCTCCACTTAACTTGTAGTATTGTTTGTTGCACTTTGCCATGCTTTTAAACCGGTCATGCATCATACTTGTTTGCGCATCATGCCACGTTTATTCTTGTGTGTTTACCATGTTGTTTGCTTCTTTTTGGTTTGCTTCTCTCGTTAGCTTCGGTTTCATTTCAGAGTTGTGAGGATTCGTTCGACTACGTCTGTTTGTCTTCTTCATGGACTCATCTTCTTCCTTGCGGGATCTCAGGCAAGATGACCATTACCCTCGATATCACTTCTATCTTTGCTTGCTAGTTGCTTCGTTCTATCGCTATGCTGCGCTACCTATCACTTCCTTACCATGCCTCCCATATTGCCATGTCAAGCATCTAACCCACCTTTCCTAGAAAACCATTGTTTGGCTAAGTTACCGCTTTGCTCAGCCCCTCTTAGAGCGTTGTTGGTTGCAGGTGAAGTTGAAGATTACTCCATGTTGGAACATGTTTATGTTGGGATATCACAATATCTCTTATTTTAATTAATGCATCTATATACTTGGTAAAGGGTGGAAGGCTCGGCCTTATGCCTGGAGTTTTGTTCCACTCTTGCCACCTTAGTTTCCGTCATATCGGTGTTATGTTCCTTGATTTTGCGTTCCTTATGAGGTCAGGTTTATGGGAACCCCTTGACAGTTCGCTTTGAATAAAACTCCTCCAGCAAGGCCCAACCTTGGTTTTACATTTGCCTAACAACCTACTAACTTCCCCTTGGGTTTTCGCGAGCCCGAGGGTCATCTTTATTTTAACCCCCCCGGGCCAGTGCTTCTCTAAGTGTTGGTCCGAACCGAGTAGACTGCAGGGCCACCTCGGGGAAACTTGAGAGTTGGTTCTACTCGTAGGATGTCTCATCCGGTGTGCCCTGAGAACGAGATATGTGCAGCTCCTATCGGGATTTGTTGGCACTGTCCGGCAGTCTTGCTGGTCTTGTTTTACCATTGTCGAAATGTCTTGTACCGGGATTCCGAGACTGATCGGGTCTCCCCGGGAGAAGGAATATCCTTCGCTGATTGTGAGAGCTTGCGATGGGCTAAGTTGGGACACTCCTACAGGGTATAAACTTTCGAAAGCTGTGCCCACGGATATGTGGCAGATGGGAATTTGTTAATGTCCGATTGTAGAGAACTTGACACTTGACTTAATTAAAATGCATCAACCGTGTGTGTAGCCGTGATGGTCTCTTGTCGGCGGAGTCCGGGAAGTGAACACGATTTGGGTTATGTATGAACGTAAGTAGTTTCAGGATCACTTCTTGATCAGTTCTAGCTTCTCGACCGTTGTGTTTCTTCTCTTCTCGCTCTTATTTGCGTATGTTAGCCACCATATATGCTTAGTGCTTGCTGCAGCTCCACCTCATTACCCCATCCTACCCATAAGCTTAAATAGTCTTGATCTCCCGGGTTTTGAGATTGTTGAGTCCTCGTGACTCACCAGATACTATCACAACAGTTGCAGGTGTCGATGATACTAGTGCAAGTGATGAAACCGAGCTCATATGGGAGCTCAATGAAGATCTTGGTCGTTGCTATGTTTCGTTTCCTGATGATCAGTAGTGGTGCCCAGTTGGGACGATCGGGTATCTAGCATTTGGGGTTGTCTTCCTTTTTATTTGGATTTGTCCGTAGTCGGACTATGTGTGTACTCTGATTGATGTATGACTTAATTATGTATTGTGTGAAGTGGCGATTGTAAGCCAACTCTTTATCCTATTCTTGTTCAGTACATGGGATTGTGTGAAGATGACCCTTCTTGCGACTAAACCACCATGCGGTTATGCCTCTAAGTCGTGCCTCGACACGTGGGAGATATAGCCGCATCATGGGCATTACAGATTGTCTCATAGAACTTCTGATGTTCCTTAGTGTGAAATTTGTAGTCCACAATAGTTCTTCTCCTCACAGCATAGGGGTCTGATTGTCTCCATAATCTGAGACCTGCATCCTTTCTTTCCTTCATGTTTTCAGCCACTGGATGATTGTCATCATGATCAGGAATATTTGGCTTCAATTTTCTGAGCACTTGGGCTTCTTCTTCTTCCACTTCAGGCACTGGGACCTTATTCTTTTCAGCGGCTGGTATATTTCTACTGCTTCTCTTTGGTGCAGACTTAGAAGCTTGAGCAGTGGCCTTGGGGCATTCTTGGGATTTGATGGAGCGTCCCCAGACTTGATGGCATCCCCCATCAACTTCTGAGTCTTCAGTTTTGGTGCAGCATCTTCTTCATCATCCTCAGCTGGGTCTCTCATCATAGAGGATCTGCCAATTACTCTGCCCATGGTCTTCTTGACCCTTTCCTTTCTCTTCTTGCCCTCACCAGCCTCCTTTGGTTCAAGAGTGAACTCAATGGTTTCCTGTGTTGAGGCTCTGGCTTTGGACATGGGCACTCTCGTGGCAGGAGCTTTCTTGTGCAAACCAGGTTTGATTGCAGCAGCATCATACTCCTTTTTCTGCACTTTCTTGGTGGCGACTTCCTCCTCAACAACAACATAGTCCTCGTCTTCAGAATTTGAGTTTCTCTTCTTTGTTGTCCTAGTTGCAGCTTTGGGCAAGTTGCTTGGGGTGCTTCTGTACCCTCATCATAGCTGCCAGAGGGACTAGTGCCCTCACTCAAGTTGACCTGTTCCTCAGACTTGTTTTGACTGCCACTTTGATTTGACATGGCTGACACTGCAAACTGAAAGCTGACCCTGTGAATAGATATAGTTGAGATATAGTGGATGAGCATCACAAAGTGCAAAGATTTTGCAAAACAATTGAGTCAAACACTTAGTTTTAGTTTTCTACAGAAAGCATTTCGGAGCAACCGATTTGTTAAAATCGGTGACACCGAAGCAATATTAGAGTCTAAACTAGTGGAATCGGTCAGACCAAGACACAGTTTGGTGGTTTCATTGAGAATTGAACTCGGTCACACCGATTTGTAAGTATCGGTCAAATCGAAAATCACAAGTGCAATGGCCTAGGCCAAATCGGTGAGACCGATTTCTACAACTCGGTCAGTCCGAGATGAGTTCGGCAGAAACCTAACCCTAAATTTTTGAATCAAAACTAATCTAAAGGAATTTTTTGCTGGATAGAACAATCTCATACGTGGTAAGAATCATGGCACTGACCTAAGTGCAGGAATCAGAGGTTAAGATTGCACATAGGGTCGAGTTCATACCCTAACTCGGCGGTGAACTCGCTACGGCGATAATGGCGGTGAAGATTCCCATGGACGGTGGTGGAGACCAGCGGTAGGGGGTGGCTGGCGATGAGGAGACGATCCGGAGACCTCGAGTCGACATAGTTGGATATGTGCGGGCGAAAGGTTTTAGAGAAATTTTCAAAATTTGACCCATGGGTATATATATCCAGACCCTGTGGGTGTGGCCGAGTGGAATGACTTGGTGGCACCGAGATGCAGAATTGCAAGTGGTTATTGCAACTCAGTGTGACCGAATTGTTCAAATTGGTTGCACCAATATTGAAACCTAGATCAACTCAATGAACTTGGTATGACCTAAAGGAATGAATCAATCAGACCAAAATACACACAGAGGTTTTGGATGTTTAAATCCATGACGAATCGGTGGCTCCGAGTGCTCCTCACCCAGAGGGTTCTAATATGACTTGATCCAACTTTGTGATGTAGCATGAATAGAGTTTAAGATGAGAAAAGCATAGATAGCTAGAGGGAGTTCTTAGGCATTCTTGTCCATCCATTTGGCAAAAGAAAATACCAAAAAATCAAAGCAATAAATGGATGTCCTCGAATGAGAAAAATATGCACTCAACATGCTCACACAATAATATGACAAATGAAATATGTGGCAAAGCATGCACAAACACTCTAGCATCTATCAAGCAATTGGCGATGACTAGGTCATCTATATATGAGTATATTGACTGAGGAGTCAAATGAGAACATTTGATCGTAGGTCATAGTCATCATTTAAGCACAAGTGGGGTTACCACTTTTACCTAAAGCATTGTTGTGTTCACACCATTAGAGTTGCTTTAGCTCAGTTCTTAGAGTAAAGCTCCCCCTAGATGTGATATCCCCCCTAAGATGGATGAACTAACCTTGGGTTTTGCCAATGATGACTTCATGTAGGTGTTGAAGATGTAGATCCTCAATGTTGATGTAGATCATTTGGAGCAATCCATTGGAGTGAGTTGCACTTCAATACCTACATGGGTTAGTCCCACAAGGAATAAACAAGGATATCCATAGACATAGAGTGAAGTACACACAAGATGATGTCCATGAAACATTAGGTTACCTTGTCCCTTGACTTACCAACAAGAGGGTTTGTGACTCCTTGAACTAGTGCAAGATGTGGAAGTTGTTTGCACTTGTCCTTGCCAAAAATGAATATGAGTGAAGTGATTTGGCGGATTCACCCTCAAGAACTCTCTAGTTATTCTTCTTTGGGATCCACATCATCTTGATGGGAATCCTTGGAGTTGTAGTCGTACTTGATGAAGTAGAACTTGATGTAGTCTTGGGAACCCACTTGACCAAGGCCTTTGGAGCTTCATCAAATTCATCAATCTCCTCTTGAAGCTTGTCCTTTCCTTTTAGATTGTGGTCTTGTGGTGGAAGATCAGCTTGAGCTTGTGTCCCCTTGAAGGAAGTGGCATCATACTTCACTTGTTGAGGAACAAACTTCGTCTTGGGGTATTGATCTTCTTCCCACTCAACTCCATTGGCATTGAACTTGCGTTCAAAACCAACGCCTTGATTCTTCCGGTGCCTTCCTTGCTTGCGTACAATTTCCTCAAATTGATTACTTCTGGCAAGGCTCTTGTAAACACTTTTCTCTATAATTCCCTTCAATAAGCTATTTTATTGCTCAAGTGTAACTCGGCTAAGAGAATCATTAGTGGAATCAAGAGAACTACTAGAAGCAACAATATTGGATTTAGCATGATTATTGTTACTACCAGAAGAAGAATTTTTCTTACCCTTGTTGCTAGATTTTACTTGAGGCATGTAAGTAGACAAGAGTAAATGCTTGGCAATGTAAGAAAACTTTTCTTACGAAGATCATCATTGATTGCTTTTAAGAACCCATGCTCCTGCTCTATATTGAGCTTTTCAAAGCGTAGCTTCTCATGAGTCTTTGAAAGCTCTCGATGATCTTCTAAGTTAGTTTCATGAGCTAACTTAAGAGTGTTTAGTTCTTTAGTTAGACGCTCAATTTCCTTCTTATCATCGTCATTCGTTTTATCTTGATTAACATGATTAATAGCAAGTTCATCATAGTTTTCATCACTAGAATTGTCAACAAGTAAATCATCATCACCTAGCAAATCATCTTCATCACTATTGAAATCAACATACTCGGGGTGTGATACCTTTGGGCCTTTAGCCATGAAGCATCTTCCAATTCCTTCATTTTGTGAGTCAAATATGTCATAGGAGTTGGTTGACACAAGTGCTAGACCGGTAACACCTCCATCTTGAGTATATTCGGAGTCGGAGTGATAACTTCTCTCGGAGTGGTGGTCGGAGTTGGAACCGGATACCCATTCACCAAAATGAGCTTGATGTCTTTGTTTTGTATAGCTCCTTGTTGACTTGTCCTTCCTTTCGGAATCCTTGCATCTGCGAGAGGTTCTTCGTTCATAACGATCATCTCTACTCCTTCTCTCCCTTGGAGGTGATTCTTCTCTTTTGCTTCTCCTTTTAGGTGAGTATTCTCTTCTTTTGTAGGGATCCGTACACTCATTGGAGTAGTGTCCGGGTCTTGCACAATTGTAGCAATTACGTTCACGACTAGAAGATCTTTTGTCCTTGTAGGACCTTGACTTGGAACTTCTTTTTTTGCTTCTACTCTTGTAGAACTTGTTGAAGTTCTTCACCATTAGGCTCAATTCTTCATTGAAGGCTTGTTTCTCACTTGATGATGTAGGAGCATCACATGAGGCTTCGTAAGCACCACTAGACTTGTTATGAAGCTCTTCTTTACCCTTGAGTGACATCTCATGAGCAACAATTCTACCAATGACTTCTGTTGGCTTGAGATCTTTGTAATTGGGCATCATTTGGATCAATGTGCACACGGTATCATATTTTCCATCCAAGGCTCTTAGGATCTTCTGGATGATGAACCTATCGGTCATCTCTTCACTTCCTAAGCTGGCAATCTCATTTCTGATGAGACCAAGCCTAGAGTATATTTTAGCAACACCTTCGCCATCCTTCATTTTGAACTTGTCAAGTTGACTTTGAAGCACATCAAATTTGGATTCCTTGATGGAGTCGGTACCTTCATGCATATCAATCGAAGTATCCCAAATTTCCTTGGCATTCTCAAGACAGCTGATTTTTTTGAATTCTTCGAGGCACAATCCGTTGAAGAGGATATCACAAGCTTGAGCATTGTATTGCAACATCTTCAATTCTTCCGCGATAGCTTCGCGATTTGGTTCCCTTCCATCGAAGAATTCACCTTGCAAGCCAATACACACAATAGCCCAAATGGCGGGTTATGTCCAAGAATATGCATTTTCATCTTATGCTTCCAACTAGCAAAATTAGTACCATCAAAGTAAGGACCTCTATGGTGGTAATTTCCCTTGCTAGACGCCATACTCTCCTAGGTTGTGAAACCAAGGCTATGATCACCAAAGCTATGGAAATCAAGGCAAATGGAGACCAAAGCTCTGATACCACTTGTAAGATCGAAAGTATGTCTAGAGGGGGGTGATTAGACTACTTGACCAAATAAAAATCTAGCCTTTTCCCAATTTTAAGTCTTGGCAGATTTTAGCAACTTTGCACAAGTCAAGCAATCAACCTACACATGCAATTCTAAGAGTATAGCAGCGGAATGTAAATCATTGCATATGAAGGTAAAGGGGAGGAGTTTGGAGGGAGCAAACGCAATGTAGACATGGAGATTTTTGGCGTGGTTCCAATAGGTGGTGCTATCGTACATCCACGTTGGTGGAGACTTCAACCCACGAAGGATAACGGTTGCATGAGTCCACGGAGGGATCCACCCACAAAGGGTCCACGAAGAAGCAACCTTGTCTATCCCACCATGGCCATCGCCCATGAAGGACTTGATTCACTTGGGTAGATCTTCACCAAGTAGGCGATCTCCTAGCCCTTACAAACTCCTTGGTTAAACTCCACAATCTTGACGGAGGCTCCCAAGTGACACCTAACCAATCTAGGACACACCACTCTCCAAAAGGTAATAGATGGTGTGTTGATGATGAACTCCTTGCTCTTGTGCTTCAAATGATAGTCTCCCCAACACTCAACTCTCTCTCACAGATTTGGATATGGTGGAAAGATGATTTGAGTGGAAAGCAACTTGGGGAAGGCTAGAGATCAAGATTCTTGTGGTTGGATTGGAATGTCCTGGTCTCAACACATGAGTAGGTGGTTCTCTGTCAGAAAATGAATGTTGGAAGTGTAGGCACGTTCTGATGGCTCTCTCCTTGAATGGAGAATGGGTGGAGGGGTATATATAGCCTCCACACAAAATCTAACCATTACACACAATTTACCAAACTCGGTGGGACCGAATAGTGAAACTCGGTCAGGCCGATATGGTTCAAAATGTGAAGGTTAGGCTTTTCGGTGGGACCGACATGATCAGCTCGGTGGGACTGATGCGTTAGGGTTAGGGCATAACTTGATCTCGGTGAGACCGATCACATGAACTCACTGAGATTGATTTCAGTACTAAGCAAACAGAGACTTGGCCAGGAAAACTCAGTGGGACCGATCGCTCATTTCGGTGAGACCGGGACATTACGAAAATTAAACAGAGAGTTTGCATTGCCAACTCGGTGGGACCGATCGCTCATCTCGGTAAGACCGAAATGTTACGAAGGCAAACTTAGAGTTTGCAATCCCATCTCGGTGAGACGGAGATCCCTATCGGTGAGACCGAATTGATTAGGGTTTCTGGAAGTGGCTATGTCAAGTGAACTCGGTGGCACCGGATACATCAAATCGGTGGGGCCGAATTTGACTTTAGGTTTAGGACATATGTGGAAATGAGAAAGTGGTTGAGGGCTTTTGGAGCATATCACTAACCATTTTGAGCAAGCAAGTCATTAAGCAACACCTCATCCCCTTTTAATAGTATTGGCCTTTCCTATGGACTCAATGTGATCTTGGATCACTAAAATGAAAATGTAGAGTCTTGAGCTTTTGCCAATATGTGTCCTTAGCATTTTGAGGGGTCCACATCTCTAGTCCATGCCATCCCAATCATTGAACTTTCTGAAATGATTACCTTGAAAGAATATTAGTTCAATGAGCTATATGTTATTAAGAATTACCAAAATCACCCAAGGATTAGTTTGCACTTTCACCACCCGTCAAGGTCGTATCGGAGTACCCCCTGGAGAAGGTGTTGCACAGCCCCAACGCTGTCAGGAGGGTTGCTGAATGGAACATCGAGCTGCAGGCCTTCTAGCTGGAATTCAGCACGACCAGGGTCATCAAAGGGGCGGCCCTGGCCTACTTCGTGGCGGAGTGGACCGATGCCCCTGATCGGGGACTGGACGAGGGCCAATCCCTTGCACCCGGCGATGAAGCACCCGACGGATGGGTCATGCACTTCGATGGTGCCTTCGCGCGGTAGGGCGCGGGGCTGGAGTCGTGCTCATCTCACCAACCAAGGACAAGTTGTACTATAACGTGCAACTCTGCTTCCAGCGCGGCGAGAAGGTCTCCAACAACATCGCAGAGTACGAGGGCTTGATTGCCGGCCTCAGGCTGTGGATGGCCTAGGAATCAAATGCCTTACCATCAAGGGTAACTCTCAACTCCTCGTCAACTTCTCCAACAAAGAGTACAAGCCGAAGGACAAGCACATGGAAGCTTACTTGGAGGAGGTACGAAAAATCGAAAAATGCTTCCTAGGCTTGGAATTGCAGCACATCCCGCAGGGCACAAACAAGGAAGCCGACGACATCACCAAGAGGACGTCCCTCCGTGAGACCCAGAGGCCTGGCATCTTCGAGGAGAGACTCCAAAAGCCGTCCGCGACTTCTCCGGCCGCGGGTTTGGCGCTGCTCAGGGAGGAGCTACCGCTAGCCCCGACCTTAGCAGCCACAGATTGTGGCCCGACCTCAGGAGTTCACTTACTCCTGGTGCTAGAACCTTAGGTGGGCTGCTAGACCGAGGAGTTCAAGGCGTACCTCCTTCGTGGCACCTTGCCAGAGAAAGAGGAGGATGCAGAACGCGTGGTCTGCCAGGCCACTGCCTATTGCTTGCAGGACGGCGAGCTGCACTGGCGACGCCCCAACGATGTCTCTCTGTGATGCATGTCTGAAGAACAAGGGCGCAAGTTTTTGGCTGATATCCATAGCAGGGACTGTGGGCACCACTCCTCGTCGCACACCCTCGTGGGCAAGGTGTTCTGTAGCGGCTTCTACTGTCCAACGGCGCTCAACGACACCACCGAGCTGGTGCGGTCCTGCGAGGTCTGCCAGTTTCACGCCAAGCAAATTCACCAGCCCGTGCAAGGCCTCCAGACCATCCCACTCTCATGGCCAGTTGCTGTCTGGGGGTTGGATATCCTGGGACCGTTCCCTCGGGCGGCTGGCGGATACCACTACCTGTACGTCGCCATTGACAAGTTCACCAAGTGGGCGAAAGTGGAGCCAGTGCGCACCATAATAGCTGGCTCAGCCGTCAAGTTCATCAAGGTCCTCGTGAGCCGTTTTGGTGTCCCTAATCGTATCATTACAGACAATGGCTCACAATTCACGAGCAACCTCTTCAGGACGTACTACACTAACCTTGGAATGCAGATATGCTACGCTTCGGTGGCGCACCCACAAAGCAACGGCTAGGCCGAGCGCACCAACGCGGAGGTCCTGAGGGGCCTCAAGGAGAGGAGCTTCAAGAAGAAGCTTGAGGCTTGCGGCAGGGGTTGGCTCAGTGAGCTTCAGTCTGTGCTGTGGTCCATCCACACCACTGCGACTAAGCCCACCAGCAAGACCCCGTTCTTCCTCGTCTACGGGGCCAAGGTGGTCCTCCCTCATGAGGTCAGACTTCACTCCCGGCGGGTCCTGGCATTCGACCAGGCGCGTCAGGATGCCTCGTGGGGGATAGACCTCGTGCTCGGGGAGGAAGCCCGCCACCAAGCCTCGCTTCGCGCAACAAGGTACCAGCAGGCGTTGTAGTGTTACCACTGCCATAGCGTCCGCTCCCGGACCCTCGAGGTGGGAGACCTCGTCTTGAGGCGGGTCCTTTCCATGGAGGGCCTTCACAAGCTCTTGCCCATGTGGGAGGGCCCATTCAGGGTTGCCCATGTCTCCAGGCCTGGCGCCGTATACTTGGAGACGCCGGACGGGGTCCCCATCCAGAATGCTTGGAACATCCAGCACCTCCAGAGGTTCTACCCATGACATTCTCATGTAATAATGAATGGGGATGTACACCTCAGAGTCTCCTGAGTGCCGCCCTTGGGCCTCACGGGGGCTCCCATCCACGCCCAAGTGGAAGCCCCATGCTCCGCGCTGGCAGACGACACGGTCAATCAGCGACTATGACCACGCCTAGTGGAAGCCCCATGCTCTGCACTGGCGGGAAGACTAGAAGATTAGCGTAGTTGTCGGACGCGGTCGTTCTTTTGCTTTGCTCTTGTAACCCATTTGCTACTTCTTGGAATGAACTTTTCAGTTTTCGCGTCTTTATTCAAAAAGGGGGGATTTCCTTTCCTTTCTTCTTCTAACAGTGTTTTTCTCTCCTGAGTTTCGCCTTTCAAAGCACGACAGCTGCCCGTGGCTCCCTCTGTCGCTTCCCATGACCGGGGGCTGGAGAAGGTGTATACGTTTGAAACAGCCTATACCGCACTGGCGGCAAGCCTACTCATTCATACACCTTGCCAAGACGTTGGCCAAATCCTCGCGCGACGCTCCCGGGCTGGCCACTGGCTCCTATGTTCGGGTGTTCGCCCCTGGCCCTAACAAGCATCGCGCCCAGCGCACCGAGGGCGGCCAACCCTCGCTAAGGGGCTCCAGAGGCCTACACATAAGCTAAGTTATTCTAATTCCACGAGGCAACAGTCTTTCAATGAACTGCAATATGATGTAGGAGTACGAGCATGAAACACTAATATGAAGGCGCAAGCACCGCAGTTCATTACACTCCTTGCAGGGCTCTTCGCAAACTCTTGATGCAGGAAATTAAAAAGAAAGGAGGTGAAGCAAAAGTAGCGGCTTCCCAAGGACTGTGCTCCTAAGACCCGGCTTCATCGCCACCCGTGCTCAGTTGGAGTCCTCCTCTTCCTTGACAGGGGTGTGGTGGTGAGGCGGCTCTACACCCCCCTGAGCGGGGGCAAGACGGTATAGCGGCTTGCCGCCTTCCTGGGTCCGGGTGCGGCGACGAGGCAGTTCGTCATAGTCGTCGTCGCTGGAGCTTCCCCCGGAGGAGACGTCATCGCTGCTACCGGACGCGTGGCGGCCAAGGGCAAGTTCACCGCCTAGGACACCGCCGTCGTACTGGTTGTCATCGTCCGAAGAGTGGTCGTTGTCGCCATTGCTCTCCAGGCAGCATCCCAGGTGGCTGCCGTCCTCATCAGCTTGAAACCAGGCACCGTTCCTATCGCCAAACAACCCTACAAGATGTCGCCTCATGAGCTCCTTGAACTTAAGGAGGAAATTGACAAATCACTTCGCAAGGGTTTCATTCGTCCAAGCTCCTCTGCTTGGCTAGGACCTTCTCTCTTCGAAAAGAAGAAGGACGAAATGAACCGTTTGGTCCAAGACTACCGTCCTATCAACCAGGCAACTATAAAAAACAAGTATCCGCTTCCTCGGATCAATGATCTATATGATCAACTGGCTGGTTCATCAGTATTCTCTAAACTCAACTTGAGGTTGGGTTACCACCAGATCCGTGTTCGTGAAGAGGATATTTCAAAGACCACATTTGTTATTCGTTATGGTTCTTACGAGTACAACATCATATCCTTTGGTTTGACGAATGCCCCAACAACATTCTCTCGTCTAATGAACAATATATTCATGGATTACCTCGACAAGTTCGTCGTGGTCTATCTGGATGATATCCTGGTATATTCGAAGAATAAATAAGAACATGATGAACATCTTCGTCTTATTCTGGAAAAGCTTCGAGAGCATCAACTATATGCCAAGTATTCTAAGTGTGAATTATGGCTACCCAAAGTAACCTACCTTGGTCATGTGATCTCCAAGGATGGTATTGCCGTCAACCCAGAGCAAGTTCAGGATATTCTAGATTGGACTCCTCCGAAGAATGTCAAGCAAGTCAGAAGCTTTCTCAGACTCGCCAGCTACTATCGTCGTTTCGTCAAGAACTTCTCCAAGATAGCCAAGCCACTGACCAATCTGCTACACAAAGGCGTTCAGTTTGATTGGACAGAAAAGTGTCAGGAAAGTTTCCGGGCACTCAAGGACAAGCTGGCATCTGCCCCAGTGCTTGCTCCCTGTGATTCTCGCAAGGACTTCATCATCTATTGCGACGGTTCGTGTCAAGGATTAGGTTGTGTCCTAATGCAAGAGTGCAGGGTGATTGCTTATGCCTCCCGTCAAGTGTGTCCTCGCGAAGAAAACTACCCAGTTCATGACCTTGAGCTTGCAGCGGTTATTTATTCATTGAAACCATGGTGACAGTACCTTCTCGGTAATCCTTGCAAGATCTTAACCGATCATCAGAGTCTGAAGTACCTGTTTACTCAGCCAGATCTGAACCGCCATCAGTAGCGATGGATGTGAGCTATTTTTGACTACAACTGTGGTATATCCTATACCCCTTGCAAGGCTAATGTAATGGCCGATGCCCTCAGCCGTAAGTCTTATTGCAATAACCACATGGTTCATAAATCTCAACCCCGCGTTTATGAAGAGCTATGGAAGCTGAACCTTCAACTAGTTCTGCAGGGTTCTCTAAATAACCTTGTCCTCGAACCAACTCTGTTGAAGGCTATTAAGTCTGCACAAGCCAAAGATGCTCACGTTGATCTGATGAAAAAGGATCTTGCCTTAGAGAAATCCAGAGATTTCTCACTTGGTGAAGATGGAACCTTGTACTTTAGAGATCGCATTGTAGTACCCCGACTCGAGCTTATGACAGAGAAGGTGATGAAAGAGGAGCATGACACCCCTCTCTCTATTCATCCGGGAAGTACCAAGATGTATCTAGACATCCGTCAGAAGTACTAGTGGTCTAAGATAAAGCAAGGCATTGCTCGATATATCAAAGAGTGTGATGTTTGTCGTCGTGTCAAAGCAGAACATCAGAAACCGGCTGGACTTCTACAACCACTTCTGATTCCTGAGTGGAAGTGGGATAAGATCCAAATGGAATTCGTCACTGGCCTTCCCAAGTCTCAAAAAGGTAATGATGATATCTTTGTCGTCATCGACCAATTCTCGAAGGTTGCTCACTTTCTGCCAGTCAAGGAGACAATCACTGCTAGTCAATTGGCAAACTTGTATATCTCTAGAATTGTGTCACTCCACAACATTCCAAAGGAGACCAATTCAGACCGCGGCAATATATTCACTTCATAGGTCTGGGATAGTTTCCCAGAGGCAATGGGAACTCATATAACCTGGAGCACTGCATATCATCCCCAATCCCAAGGCCAAGTCGAGCGAGTCAACCAAATATTGGAAGACATGCTTTGGGCTTGTGTTATTTCTTTTGGGAAGAAGTGGGAAGAATCTCTCCCTTATGCGGAGTTCTCTTAGAACAACAGTTATCAAGCCAGCTTGAAATGCACCCTTTGAAGTGCTTTATGGATGTAAGTGTTGAACCCCTCTGAATTGCTCAGAAACTAGGGAACGGACGCTCATTGGTCCAGACATTATTCAACAAGCTGAAGAGCAGGTCTGCATTGTTCAGGATAATCTCAAGGCGGCCCAGTCCCGTCAGAAGAGCAACTATGACCGGAAGCACTGGGGTTCAACCAAACAACCCAGTGAACAAGCTTATCTGCATGTTACTCCTTTGAGAGGCACTCATCGGTCTGGAGTCAAGGGCAAGCTAGCTCCGGGCTACATTGGTCCTTTCCGCATTCTGGCCCGTCGTGGGCTGGTGGCTTATCAACTGGAGTTGCCACCTTAGTTCTCTCACGTCCATGACGTCTTCCATGTGTCGCAACTTCATTGATTCTTCAAGGATCTGGAACGTGAAGTGGATCCAAAACTGATTGAAGTGCAAGATGATCTCACTTATAAGAGCATCTGATCCGCATTCTTGAAGAAGCTAAACGTCGAACCTGCTAGAAGGTTACCAAGTTCCTCAAGGTGCAATGGTCGAATCATACTGAAGATGAAGCCACTTGGGAATGCAAGGATAACCTCCGTGTTGAATACCCCGATCTTTTCCCTTCTACCTCTTAATTCTCGGCACGAGAATTTCTTTTAGAGGAGGAGAGTTGTAACACCCCTGTGTAATGATGCTATAGTAACCCCTGGGGTTTACTTAATCATTTTGCTAAGCAAGTGTTTGATCATCATAATCTCATATCTCTGTCAAATTCCTGTTGAATTCAATTTCAAATTATGAGTGAAATTCGAAATTTCTCAAACATGAAAGCAAAAATGTTCATCATGTGGCAAATAATCACTTGTTAATATTGGTGGTGAACCTACTAATTGCAAAGTGTTTAAGTGCACTAAACTATTTAAAATAGTGGCTAAAACAATAGATTAAATGCCTTTTTAAATTATAAAATTTGCAAACTATTTCAAAGCCTCACAATCTTTTTTGTGTGTGGTAGTGCCAACTATTGCAATGTAATTATGTGGCCAAGTCCCATATTTTACAGAATCCTTTTGGCAGCCCCAATATTGCAAAGTATTTTCTGTAAAAGAAAAAGGGGAAATGAGAGAGAGGCCCCTGCCCCTAGGCCTCGGCCCACCTCAGCCAACTGGCCCACTTAGCCCCCCACCCCCCTCGGTCGCTCTCTCCTCCCTTCATGTTCCTTTGTCTCGATCGCTACAGGGGCTGGCTCCGCCCAACCGCCTCGCCGTCGACGACGAGGGAGGGGATAAGAGCGCCTCCTCCGGCTCCTCGAGTCCTTCCCCCACCTACCTCCACCCACTTGCCCGCTCATTCCCCTTGCCCTCTCTGCCTCTCCCTCTCCCCACCAGAACCCCTTCCCCCTCCTCACTCGACGCAGTGATGCCGCCATCTCCTCGCCGCGCAGCCACCGTCATCCTAGCATCGCGCGAGGGTGTCCAGAAGGACCGTCATGGTTGTATCCATCATCTGCGCCATCGACCTCCAGCAGGGACACCACCAAGCTTCGACAACGAGCTCGTATACCACCTACGGGCATGCCAGAGCTTGTCGTCGATCCTCGGTTCTCCTGCGCTTCTATGCTATCGCCAGCCACCGCGTGCATCGCAGTGAGAATCCGCCTTCTTCCCCTCTACCTCTCCTTCCTCTTGCTGTGTCTAGCACCGTCGACGTGGTTGGGCGAGCCCAACTCCGCCGTGCCGCCCGCCACTTGTCGCCGCGCGCCGCATCGCCCTGGTCGCATCCCGCATGTGAGCCGCCACAGCCTGGCCACACGCAGGCGCTCGCGCGCCCGACCGTCCCCTGCCGCGTGTGCCCCGCTCCCAGCAGCCGTCCCGCGCGTGCCCCTGGTCTCCTCCGCCGCAGCCTCGCGTTGCTCCTCGCAATCACGCGCGCGCCGGCAGTCGTCCTCTGCCACTGTGGCTTGCCCCTCCGTGGTTGCAGCCTCTGCGCCCTCTGCACTTGCGCCAGCCACCGCATTCCCGCAACCTCTAGTACCCCGTGCACCCCGCCTCGCCCTTCTGGGCCAAGCGCCACCGCCGCCCCTACCACTGACTCCGGCCACGCCCGCACCCAAGGCAGCCTCTCCTCGACGCGCGTCATCGCCCTCGCCCCGTAGACGCTCTTGGCTGACCAAATGGTCACCGGAGTCGCGAGTCCGGCGAGCTCCCGTCGCCTCTGTACACCACCGGTGTCGCGAGCACAGTTTTAACCCTCGCCTAGGCCACTGACATGTGGGTCCAAGTCACTAGCAACTAAATTAGCTGCTAATCCAACCGCTAACCCCACTGACGTGTAGGCCCACCTCCCCTAATTAAGTATAGTTTGTGAATAAACAATGTTAGATAAGGGTTTCACTGACAGCATGGTCCCACCACAATAATTAACGTATTTTGTTAATTAAAACATGTGTTATTATTAACCAAATGGAAGGTGGCCCCTGCTGGTCGGATTGAACAGTCAAAGGGTCAAAGTTGGCCGGGCCTTGGACCCCACTGTCAGTCTCCTGTGCACTACTGGCTGCACTGCACCGGGTGCACCTAGCAATTTCCATTTAATTTTCGAATTAAATAATTCTAGAATATTGGTAAAACTTTGAAAACCCATATAAAATAATCTATAACTCCGCTGAAGATAAATTATATATGAAAGTTGCTCAGAAAAATCCAACGAACCCGAATACACTGTCCGTTCATCTGTCACATGCCCCTAGCATGCTGAACATGGAACCGTCCCCTCTTTTTCATCTGTCTAACGTTGGGAAATCATCCATGGATGTTTCCCCCCTCCGTCTGCAATGTGTAGCACTATGTTAGATCAACCCTAGCTCTGCATATCGTCATGTCATTCTTAGTGATGCATCTGTTTGCTCTGTATTTACTGTTTCTTCCCCCTCTTCTCTCTGGTAGACCCCGAGACTGATGTTGCCCCTGTGATCGACTACGTCACCAACGACCCTTCTTCCTATGCAGCAGAGCTCAAGCAAACCCCCCATTGATCATTCCGATATCGCCCATTCCCTTCTCACTTATGCTTGCATTATAACTGCTATTGCTTTTTGTATGATCCTCCTCCAATGCATAGCCTATTTTTGTTACTTGCTTTCATACCTTACCTGCTTATTCTAAACTGCTTAGTATAGGTTGGTTAGAAATCCATCCGTGACCCTGATAACCCACAAGTATAGGGGATCGCAACAGTTTTCGAGGGTAGAGTATTCAACCCAAATTTATTGATTCAACACAAGGGGAGCCAAAGAATATTCTCAAGTATTAGCAGTTGAGTTGTCAATTCAACCACACCTGGAAGACTTAATATCTGCAGCAAAGTATTTAGTAGCAAAGTAGTACGGGAGTAACGGTAACGGTGGCAAAGGTAACAATAGCAGTTTTGTAGTAATTGCAACAGTGCAGCGGAAAAGTAACTAAGCAAAGATCAATATGTGAAAAGCTCGTAGGCATTGGATCAGTGATGGATAATTATGTCGGATGCGATTCCTCATGCAACAATTATAACATAGGGTGACACAGAACTAGCTCCAGTTCATCAATGTAATGTAGGCATGTATTCAGATATAGTCATACGTGCTTATGGAAAAGAACTTGCATGCCATCTTTTGTCCTACCCTCCCCTGGCAGCGGGGTCCTATTGGAAACTAAGGGATATTAAGGCCTCCTTTTAATAGAGTACCGGACCAAAGCATTAACACTGAGTGAATACATGAACTCCACAAACTACGGTCATCACCGAGAGTGGTCCCGATTATTGTCACTTTGGGGTTGCCGGATCATAACACATAGTAGGTGACTATTGACTTGCAAGATAGGATCAAGAACTCACATATATTCATGAAAACATATAGGTTCAGATCTGAATTCATGGCACTCGGGCCCTAGTGACAAGCATTAAGCATAGCAAAGTCACATCAACATCAACTTCAGAACAAAGTGGATACTAGGGATCAAACCCTAACAAAACTAACTCGATTACATGATAAATCTCATGCAACCCATCACCGTCCAGCAAGCCTAGGATGGAACTACTCACACACGGTGGTGAGCATCATGAAATTTGTGATGGAGGAAGGTTGATGATGACGACAACGACGGATTCTCCTCTCTGGAGCCCCGAACAGACTCCAGATCATCCCTCCCGAGAGAGTTTACGGCTTGGCGGCGGCTTCGTATCGTAAAATGCAATGAATCCTTCTCCTTGATTTTTTCTCCCCGAATGTGAATATATGGAGTTGGAGTTGAGGTCGGTGGAGCCTCAGTGGGCCCACGAGACAGGGGCGGGCACAGGGGGGTATGCACGCCCCCACCCTCATGGACAGGGTGTGGCCCCCCTGGTCTTGATTCTTTTGCTAGTATTTTTATATATTCCAAAATATTCTCCGTGAAGTTTCAGGTCATTCCGAGAACTTTTATTTCTGCACAAAAATAATGCCATGGCAATTCTGCTGAAAACATCATCAGTCCGGGTTAGTTCCATTCAAATCATGCAAGTTAGAGTCCAAAACAAGGGCAAAAGTGATTGGAAAAGTAGATACGATGGATACGTATCAACTCCCCCAAGCTTAAACCTTTGCTTGTCCTCAAGCAATTCAGTTGACAAACTGAAAGTGATAAAGAAAAAACTTTTACAAACTCTGTTTGCTCTTGTTGTTGTAAATATGTAAAGCCAACATTCATGTTTTTAGCAAAGATTATGAACTAACCATATTCACAATAACATTTAGGTCTCATGTTTACTCATATCAATGGCATAATCAACCAGCGAGCAATAATAGTAAATCTCGGATGACAACACTTCCTCAAAACAATCATAATATGATAGAACAAGATGGTATCTCGCTAGCCCTTTCTGAGACCGCAAAACATAAATGCAGAGCACCCTTGAAGATCAAGGACTGACTAGACATTGTAATTCATGGTAAAAGAGATCCAGTCATACTCAATAGAAATTAATAACAATGCCTGCAAATGACAGCGGTGCTCTCCAGCTGGTGCTTTTCAATAATAGGATGATGACTCAACATAAAAGTAAATAATAGGCCCTTCGCAGAGGGAAGCGGGGATTTGTAGAGGTGCCAGAGCTCGATTTTGAAATACAGATAAATAATATTTTGAGCGGCATACTTTCATGGTCAACACAAAAACCGAGAGATCTCGATATCTTCCATGCTACACACATTATAGGCGGTTCCCAAACAGAATGGTAAAGTTTTTACTCCCCCACCACCAACAAGCACACTCCATGGCTGGTCCGAAACAACGGGTACCGTCCAACTAACAACATTCCCGGGGGAGTTTTGTTTGCAATTATTTTGATTTGATTTGAGCATGGGACTAGGCAACCCGGTTATTGGCCATTTTCTCGTGAATGATGAGCGGAGTCCACTCATCGTGAGAATAACCCACCTAGCATGGAAGATATAGATAGCCCTAGTTGATACATGAGCTATTCGAGCATACAAAATAGAATTTCATTTGAAGGTTAGAGTTTGGCACATACAAATTTACTTGGAACGACAGGTAAATACCACATATAGGAAGGTATGGTGGACTCATATGGCATAACTTGGGGGTTTATGGAAGTGGATGCACAATCAGTATTCCCGCTTAGTACAAGTGAAGGCTAGAAAGAGACTGGGAAGCGACCAACCAGAGAGCAACAACAGTCATGAACATGCATTAGGATTAATCAACAATGAGTGCAAGCATGAGTAGGATATAAATCACCATGAACATAAACATCATGGAGGCTATATATGTTGATTTTGTTTCAACTACATGCGTGAACATGTGCCAAGTCAAGCCACTCGAATCGTTCAAAGGAGGATACCACCCTATCATACCACATCACAACCATTTTAATAGCATGTTGGCACGCAAGGTAAACCATTATAAACTCCTAGCTAATTAAGCATGGCATAAGAATCTATAATCTCTAATTGTCATTGCAAACATGTTCATTCATAATAAGCTAAATCAGGAACGATGAACTAATCATATTTACAAAAACAAGATAGGTTGAGTTCATACCAGCTTCTCTCATCTCAATTAGTCTATCATATATCGTCATTATTTCCTTTCACTCACATGACCGAACGGTGTGTATAATAATAATAGTGCACTTGCATTGGACTAAGCTGGAATCTGCACGCATTTAATTCAAGGGAGAAGACAAGGTAATATGGGCTCTTGGTTAAATCAACAATAATGCATATGAGAGCCTCTTAACTTTTTCATCATGGTCTTCTCCTCTCGACCCCCAAAGAAAAGAAAGGAAATAAAACTATTTACACGGGAAAGCTCCCAACAAGCAAAAGAAGAACGAGAAATCTTTTTTGGGTTTTCTTTTAATTTCTACTACTACAAGCATGGAAAGTAAACTAGCTAAAAGCTACAACTAATTTTTTTGGTTTTCTTAAGGTTTTTCAAACACAGAAGAAGAAAACTTAGAAAAGAAAATAAACTAGCATGGATAATGCAATGAAAAAGTATGAGCACCGACAACTAGAATGAGTGTGTGAACATGAATGTAATGTCTATGGGAAATACATACTCCCCCAAGCTTAGGCTTTTGGTCTAAGTTGGTCTATGCCCATAGATGGCCTGGAAGATATCCGAAGTTGTAACTGGGGTCGTACTGAGATGCGGCCGCTACTGCATCACGAGCTGCAGCTTGGAGGCGAGCTGCCTCCGTCCTCCTCTCGTATTCGTTCGCCTCCTCCCTGGTTATAACATATCTCCCTTTTGCCTGAAAGTCAAACAAAGTAGGAGCAGGGAGAGCAATATGAATAGCGCGACGTCTGTCAAAGATTAGTCGGTAATGGAGAGACTGTTCATTCCTCTCAACAAACTGATGACGAACCATAGCATTATAAGATAAATAAGCAGGAGGCAACTTCATATCGTTTTCACAAATGGGTACCTCAAGAAAATTAGCTAAATGGGTTGCATAAATTCACCCAAACAAATCTCCGCTAATACTGTTATGATGCAACCTTCATGCAACAATAGCTCCCAAGTTATACTGTTTATCTCCTAATACAGCACACTTGAGGACACTAAGATCAGGAACGCACATGTGACATGCATCATCATTACCATTAATACATCTACCTATAAAGAGAGCAAAATAATGTATGGCAGGAAAATGGATGCTCCCTATAGTGGCTTGTGTGATTTCTCTAGATTCCCCCATAGTGATACAAGAAAGAAAGTCTTTATATTCAGATTTGCGTGGTTCACTAACATTGCCCCCACTGTGGTATTTTACAAGCAGTATTAAAATCTTCTAGGTCCATGATATATGATTTATCATAAAGATCAAATAAGACAGTGTGAGAATTGCGCGAGGATGAAAATTTAAACCTTCTCACGAAGGAATCAGTTAGGTAGCGGTACTGTAAGCACTTATCTGACTCGAAGTCCTCAAGTTCAGCATTACGCACATACGCGTCAAATTCCTCCTTAATGCCTGCTTAAACCATAAAATCTTCTGACAGCCATTCACAAGGCCGCACTTGAGCTTCTCTTGGTAGTTCATAGTCCGGCTCACGTATCGCGAGCCTTGGTGCTTGCTTCCTTGATGGACCACCTTGGTACATTTTCCTAAACATATTTCTTCCTCTGAATAATTTCTGAAATTTTTTTAGTGACTCAAAATAAAAGTGAACCAAACTCAACAAAATTGATCGTAACTACTCCCACAAGTGCTTAGAGACTATATCATGCATTAGAACTACTTGGGACCATATAAATTTGACATGCAAGCTCAGGAACATGGTCACCTAAGCAGCAAAAATTTGCAATAAATAAAGCACCAGAACAAAAACTAATTGGACCATTGGAGGAGTCACATACTGAAGAACAATCCCCAAAGCAGTTTTCTGAGTGGAGCTATGAGCAAAGAGATCGAAAATCGCAGCAAAGCAAGCTAGAACACGAGTTTGAGCTCTATAGTGATTTTTTCTGGAGGAAGACGAAGTGTGTGGGTGCAGGAATAAGTGCAGGGGGGCCATGTGGGGCCCACAAGGCAGGGGGTGTGCCCTGGACCCTCCTGGCCAGGTGGTGGCTCCCCCTGATAGGTTCTCACTGCCAGACATTCTTAAATATTATCTCACCAACAACTGCATAAAAGAGATTTTCGATGTCGGCGTACTAAACTCAGGTATTCCAGAACTGCAACGATAAAATTATGACGACAACACCTCAGAGCTCAACTCCCCGGGACACTTCCACTAAACCCCTGACAGGAGGCACCAAGACAATGTTCTCATCATAAAACCATCGGAACGATTCCAAGATACCCGCGTGATCCTAAAAAAAATTAGTGAAATTTGAGGAGAGGAAAGTCAAAACTTCTACGTCAGGAGACCTCACCAGAGCGACGAAGGGACTAAGGAGTAAAAAGAATTCCTAACTCTCCGATATATATATAATCCTAAATGACTCAAAAGATTTTTCTAGACACAACTCGGCCACTAAAAACGATCAAGCAATGGGGCTCCTAAGGTCGGTTTAATAGATTCATTCCTTCGTTACGGCGGTTGAGGGTACCTGCCGTTCAGAGATGCTATCAGAGTAGGAAAGTTAGCCAAGTTATCCGATGGCTCTGATTACCAACTTGTAACACCCTCGATGCGACTATATCTCCCATGTGTCGAGGCACGACTTAGAGGCATAATCGCATTGAAGGCATATGTCGCAAGTGAGGTAATCTTCACACAACCCATGTAATATAATAAGGGAAAGAGATACATAGTTGGCTTACAATCGCCACTTCACCCAATTACATGAATAAAGCATTACATCAATCAGATACAATCAAGGCCCGACTACGGAGCCAAAATAAAGGAAGAACCCCAAATGCGACAAAAGGTCCCCGATCGACCCCAACTGGGCTCCACTACTGATCAACTAGAACAAAACAACACAAAGGACAAGATCTTCATCAAGCTCCTCCTGAGCTTGGTTGCGTCATCTGCACAGACTCATCGGCACCTGCAAGCTGGTTTTGGAAGTATCTGTGAGCCACGGGGACTCAGCAATCTCGCACCCGCGAGATCAAGACTATTTAAGCTTATGGGTAAGGTAAAGGCATGAGGTGGAGCTGCAGCAAGCGACTAGCATATATGGTGGCTAACAAACGCAAATGAGAGCGAGAAGAGAAGGCAAAGCACGGTCGATAAAAGTATGATCAAGAAGTGATCCTATAGCAACCTACGTCAAGCATAAGTCCAACACCGTGTTCACTTCCCGGACTCCGCCGAGAAGAGACCATCACAGTTACACACGCGGTTGATGTATTTTAATTAAGGTCAACTTCGGGTTTTCTACAACCGGACGTTAACAAATTCCCATCTGCCCATAACCGCGGGCACGGCTTTCGAAAGTTCAAATCCGTGCAGGGTGTCCCAACTTAGCCCATGACAAGCTCTCACGGTCAACGAAGGAATAGACCTCCACCCGAGACGTTCCAATCAGACTCGGTATCCCGATACAACAAGACATTTCGACAGGGTAAAACTAAACCAGCAACACCGCCCGAATGTGCCGAAAAATCCCGATAGGAGCTGCACATATCTCGTTCTCAGGGCACACCGGATGAACACTACGTACGGCAACCGAAGATACCCCAAGTTGCCTCAGGGCGGCACCGCAAGTGGCTCTAGTTTGGACCAACACTCAGAGGAGCACTGGCCCGGGGGGGGGGGGTAAAATAATGATGACCCTCAGGAGCGCGACTCCCAAGGGAAAAGAAAAGGCTAGGTGGCAAATGGTAAAACCAATGTTGGGCATTGCTGGAGAAGCTTTACTTAAGGCGAACTGTCAAGGGGTTCCCATAATAGCCCAACCGCGTAAGGGACGCAAAATCCGGGAACATAACACCGATATGACGGAAACTAGGGCGGCAAGAGTGGAACAAAACACCAGGCATAAGGCCGAGCCTTCCACCCTTTACCAAGTATATAGATGCATTAATTAAATAAGATATATTGTGATATCCCAAAAAGTAAACATGTTCCAACAAGGAACAACATCTCCATGTTCCAACATGGAACAAACTTCAATCTTCACCTGCAACTATCAATGCTATAAGAGGGGCTGAGCAAGGCGGTAACATAGGCAATCAACGGTTTGCTAGCACATGGTGGGTTAGAGGTTTGACATGGCAATTGGGAGGCTGACAAGCAAATGGTAGGCATCGAAGCATTGGCATAGCAAAAGAGCGAGCAAACTAGCATAGCAAAGATAGTAGTGATTTCGAGAGTATGATCATCTTGCCTGAGATCCCGCAAGGAAGAAGAACGAGTCCATGAAGAAGACAAACGAACGTAGACGAACGGGTCCTCACACACACGACGTTACCGGATCCAACACGAAGAAGCAATCACCGGAAAAGAAGCACACAACATAGTAAACAACCACCACATAATCATGGCACGATGCACAAACAAATATGATGCATGTCCGGATTAAAGAGGCATGGTATGGCAAAGAGCACAAGCAACCCTACAAATTAAGTGGAGCTCAATATGCAACGAGTTGCATATTGACGAAACACCACGACACGTTATTTAGTTTGATCTCGTTTATGTACTCAACAATATTAAATGTTGGTTAACATGGCAAGAGGGTGAAGCAAAGTAAAACTACCTATCTAGTCAAGTTTAAATGAGGCCGGAAGCAACGAACAACAATTCCGGAAACTCCTCATGAGCATAAATTAGGTTTGGTACTGTTCTGCCCTAAACAATATTTTAGAGTTGTTAAACATGCAAGATGATGCCACCATGATAAACTAGGCAAAATTCTACCCCAAAAACATATAAAGTTTATTAAAAACGAAGCTACGGTTATTTAGTTATGAAATAAATCATTTTAGCATGGCATAGGAGCAAATTAATGCAAACAACATTTTAAATATTTTAAACATAGCTGAAAGTTGGATATTATTAATCTACACAAAATTCTGAGCAAGTTTTATATATAAATCATTTTAATATGATGCACGGTTCATGAGTTATTAATGCATTAACATGGAGGGTTTTTCTGCAAAACTGTAAATCCTGGAATAAAGACAAATTCGCAGGCAGGAAAAAAAACGTGCACTGGGCTGAATCTGGATCTGGGTGAGGGCTTAGGGTGGCTCACCATGGGCCAAGGCCCAATAGGCAGGGGAGAGGGGGAGGCCGGCAGGGCGCGCTGGCCTTGCACGAGATGCGGCCCAGGCGCTGGCGACCGGTCAACGCTCTAGGGCGAGCGGGCTCGTCTCCTTGTTCGTTACTGAAGAAAGGCGGCTGCAGGTTTAGGGCGCAGAGGAACGGCGGCGAGGGAACTTGGCGGGGCACCCCGGCGAGGAAGATGGCCGGTGCGGGAGCGGGTCGAGGTAGGTGTCGCGGATCCGGCGAGGTGGTGGAGGCGCTGGGAGCAGCCCACGCAGGAGGGCGACGGGTCAACGGCCACGGGCGAGCGCTCGTGTGCTCGAACTGGCCAAGACAGAGCGGGGACACGACCGAGACTTGCGGCGACGGCCGACCGCCGGGAAGAAGATGGCGGCGGGCGGAGGCGCGGCGACCTGGAGGCGGGGACGAGGCCGGAGACGCAGGTCCTTGCCAGATCGGGCGGAGACGACGACGAACAAAGCAGGGCGGCGGCAACGGCTGCTGTTACAGAGAGAGATCGAGAGTGAGCGGAGGCGGGAGGAAGAGAATAAAGGATAAAGGGAGGAGGTGCCTGCGGGACTGGATGGAACGAGGGGAGGAGGTCCACGCGGCGAGGCTGGTCAAAGGCTCCGGCGGTGGTGCTCCTCAAGGTGGTCGGCATGGTCGAGGAGGAGCTCCTCTCCTTTGGGTTCGAGCAAGACAGGGAGGAGGAAACGCCCGGGCAGGAGGCGGCCAGGGATCGAGTGGAGGCGCTGGTTGGCTGGGTTTGCAATTCGAGGAGGTGGGGATCGACTGGATGGATCCCGAGAGAGAAGGGCAGCGGCGCTAGGGTAGGATCCCTAGAAATCAGGTGGTTTGTCTAGATATATATAGTAGGTGGGTTAGGCTAGGGACTATTTGGTCCCTCCGATCGTAATCGGACGGTCCGGAATAAATAGGCTAGAGCGTCCAATTAAGAAAACGGAGATGTTTTGGGGATGTTGGGGATGATCCGGACCCGTTGGTCATGACCGAGCGGTTCAGGTTCGGGGCAAGTTTCGGACATCTGCGAGGGGTCTGAGAGAGATCGACGAAGACAAGTGGGGTTTTGTTGGTCTCGGAGAAAGAGAGAAGAGAGGGGTCCACAAGGACAAGCGGTCTGACAACAGGTCAATGAAGACAAAGAGGGAAGCGGCCAGACAAGAGGGACTCGAAAGACCCGGTTGGTCTCGGAACGGCCAACGAAGGCAAGGGGGGCGCGGCAACTACGAACGGATGCAAGTTTTATGAAAACATGCAGATGCAATGCGAATGATGACATGAGATGAAATGCATGACACGCAAGCAATGACAAGGCAACACCAGCGAATAACTGAACGACACCTGGCACAACGGTCTCGGGGCGTTACAACAATCCACCACTACGAGAGGATCTCGTCCCGAGATCTAGAATGGCACCGGAGGGAAAACGGAAGAGAAGGAGAAGGGGTAAACTAAGTTGCTTTCTGACAAACGAGTGAAACCACGAACCTTGAGAGGTTGAACAAATTCGAGAAAAGAGTACAACGAAGGTGAACTAGGTCGAAAACACTCCATTAGAAACGAGGGACAAAGAGCATTGCGAAACCTTGAGGTTGAAGGGCAAGATATATATTGAGACCACTCCGGTTAAGGAAGGGGATCAAGGAAGACCAAATTCGGGCAGCACTCCGGTTGAAAAGATATGCAAGGCTTGATAAGGCGAAAAGAACTTGAACAAAGGGGCACAACACTCCGGTTAAATAGACAATCATGAAAAGAACATGATATTTGACAAAACGAGATGATGGATGAATATAGCAACAAAACAAAGCCTCCGAAATGAAATGAAAGAGTGGAATTTGAATGAATGGAGGGAAACAAGATCTCGAGGGAGCACGCTTATAACAAAAGCTAGAACGGAGTTGTTGGAAAAACCAACAACTAAAATAATAAGCTTGATATGGTCTTATGGAATACAACTCAATTTATGAGGTGACAACCTGCCACTCACGGGAAGAAGAATTGGATTGGAATGAACAAAGAGACGCGAACGCTATTTCACCGGGAGGATAAATGAAGAACTTGGGTCCTTTATAAGCACCATAGATAGCAACAACCTTAGGGAAGGCTTTAGGTGGAATATAACCCAAGATAATTCCAACGAATAGGTTGATGGATTTAAAATGTCTCATACTTGATAACTTGTGAATAATGAAACATGAACTCCGATTATCAAGAATGACATAATACCACCTCCGATAATATGGTAGAGAGAAAATGCACTCCGGATTACAAATATGAAGAAAGCTTGAGCTCCTCTGAAAAGAAAGTTGGTGAACGTTTCGAGAAGGAATATGAATCCTTGATGAACCACCAAGTTGAGCCTCCACGAAGAACTCCGGTCAGAAAAGAATCATCAAACGAAAGAAAAGAGAAGTTGAAAACACAAGGTCAAACCTTGTAATGATTTAGATGGATCTCCGTGATTTTTAGAGCTTGGAACTCCGGGAAAGAAAAATGAATCAAGTGAAACCGATAATTTTAAGGGCCTCCGGAATAAAGAATTAATCACTTGAATGAAACAAGAATAAGAATTACATTATGCTTATCCTTCACCAATTAAATTGATGACAATCAATGGATTTGGCATACTACTTATTCTTGTAGAAAGGATTAAGAGAGATATAGCGCAAGCTTGGGAAAGTCTTCAACGAACCACCGGTAGGATTGAAAAGAACGAAAGAATTGATATGATGAGAAAGAACAAAAACTTGAACGAACCAACGTAAGAAATGAAAATGAACGAACAGAAGATAAAGAGACGCCGGGAAGAATTATAAAATGAAACAAAGATGCTTCAGAGGATTTAGATACATGAGAACGAAGAGCTCACGAGCCGATTAAAGCTTACTTGAATGAAGCACCGATAAAATTAGGAGAACGAGAGCTGAAGCTGAAATGGATAATCTTTGATGATGGGCTCTGGATAACAGACTGAGAAGACTCTTGAATTACTCCGGATGGGTGAAAAAAATTCTCACAATAGAAACAATTATGAGAGGATGGCAACAGGCTAGAATCACGAATCTTTGATAGATCGAAACAAGATTCAAGGGGAAACTCTTCTTCGATCTTCAAGCATTATGAAAGACGATGAGAGACACCACCATGAATTATTTAGACGCTCCGGAAGAATCAAAAGCGAAGCGATTTAGCCAATGATGAAAAGAATTTGGAAGATCTTGGATAAATACATAAGACTGATGATAAATCATTCTTACGTCAAACTTGGAAAATAATTTGAGGATAGCTCCGGGAAAATAAGAAGAGTCAGGTAAGATCCTGGGAAAAGACCTGTGGGTTAGGGCCCACTGAAAAAAAACACCGTAGAATGATTTGAAGGACAGATTGCACCGGTTGAATTAAATGGCTTGAATGGGATAACAACCTCGAAATAGGTTGAACAGATCTTGAATGACAAGACGAGCCTTTTGAGAAAGCTCTGAGCACGCCGGAACAAATGAATAGTGAGAAGTGAATTGTTATGAGATACACCGGTATGAGAAGGCATTAGAAACGAGGGAAAAAAGGATATGATCAACACCAACAACTTGAATTGGTTCCACCGGAAAAGAATGAAGAATGACGAACTAGTAGAACATCTCCTTGAGAACCACCGGGTAAGAATATTGACGAAAAAGAATGGAGTGACTTCACATGAGTTGAATAGATACCCCATGAAGAAATCCGAGTCCTCGAAAAAAAACAAAAAGGGAGGGAGGGTGGGAAAAAGAAAGACAACTTGGAGATGGATGAAACGAACGTCGTTGAGAGAGCTGATACTTGATCTTGGAGATGTTGAAATGATCGGATCCACTTGAGGAGAGACACACCGGTTAAAAAGAAATTGAAATGAGAAACTCGATGATCGAGAAGGATTAGTATTCACATAGGAATATGAGAACACCATTTGGGGAAGGTATGGAATCAACATTTGACTTCGAAGCAACTCGAATACCACAACTCAAAACAAAAACAAAGATTGGCTTGCAGAATAAGCCGGAACAAACATATGATAGAGATTTTGTCCGAAGTTTTCGTGGTGGGGCCTACACGGGCTTGATCGTACAGCACCATCATGTACAAGGCAGTGCACATGACATACGAAAGCGTCCCCGAGTCGGCATAGCCAAGGACTCTTTAAGACACAACGAGACCACTGTAAAACCAACCGTGAATAGGCGGACCACTAGACGTCGAACCCCAATTTCATATCATACATCTGTCGGAAAGATATCCTAAGAGCTACTTGAATTCCCACCTATGAAACTCCCGAACCTTTCCGGTTATGCAATCAGGTGTTGGGGATACAGGGGAAGCATAATATCTCACCCAAATCTAGCAAATCCTACATCCAGCTGTATCCATCCTTCAACACATAACCAAGAAACCTTCGGAAATCGTGTACCTCAACCTTCGAAAAGCATCCGTTATACGAGTCATGGCAATACTCCCGTACTCACCTTAGTACTGGGTTATCGGGGTTATCTCACCAACAACTGCATAAAAGAGATTTTCGATGTCGGCGTACTAAACTCAGGTATTCCAGAACTGCAACGATAAAATTATGACGACAACACCTCAGAGCTCAACTCCCCGGGACACTTCCACTAAACCCCTGACAGGAGGCACCAAGACAATGTTCTCATCATAAAACCATCGGAACGATTCCAAGATACCCGCGTGATCCTAAAATTTTTTTTAGTGAAATTTGAGGAGAGGAAAGTCAAAACTTCTACGTCAGGAGACCTCACCAGAGCGACGAAGGGACTGAGGAGTAAAAAGAATTCCTAACTCTCCGATATATATAATCCTAAATGACTCAAAACATTTTTCTAGACACAACTCGGCCACTAAAAACGATCTAGCAGTGGGGCTCCTAAGGTCGGTTTAATAGATTCATTCCTTCGTTACGGCGGTTGAGGGTACCTGCCGTTCAGAGATGCTATCAGAGTAGGAAAGTTAGCCAAGTTATCCGATGGCTCTGATTACCAACTTGTAACACCCTCGATGCGACTATATCTCCCACGTGTCGAGGCACGACTTAGAGGCATAATCGCATTGAAGGCATATGTCGCAAGTGAGGTAATCTTCACACAACCCATGTAATATAATAAGGGAAAGAGATACATAGTTGGCCTACAATCTCCACTTCACCCAATTACATGAATAAAGCATTACATCAATCAGATACAATCAAGGCCCGACTACGGAGCCAAAATAAAGGAAGAACCCCAAATGCGACAAAAGGTCCCCGATCGACCCCAACTGCGCTCCACTACTGATCAACTAGAACAAAACAACACAAAGGATAAGATCTTCATCAAGCTCCTCCTGAGCTTGGTTGCGTCATCTGCACGGACTCATCGGCACCTGCAAGCTGGTTTTGGAAGTATCTGTGAGCCACGGGGACTCAGCAATCTCGCACCCGCGAGATCAAGACTATTTAAGCTTATGGGTAAGGTAAAGGCATGAGGTGGAGCTGCAGCAAGCGACTAGCATATATGGTGGCTAACAAACGCAAATGAGAGCGAGAAGAGAAGGCAAAGCACGGTCGATAAAAGTATGATCAAGAAGTGATCCTATAGCAACCTACGTCAAGCATAAGTCCAACACCGTGTTCACTTCCCGGACTCCGCCGAGAAGAGACCATCACGGTTACACACGCGGTTGATGTATTTTAATTAAGGTCAACTTCGGGTTTTCTACAACCGGACGTTAACAAATTCCCATCTGCCCATAACTGCGGGCACGGCTTTCGAAAGTTCAAATCCCTGCAGGGTGTCCCAACTTAGCCCATGACAAGCTCTCACGGTCAACGAAGGAATAGACCTCCACCCGAGACGTTCCGATCAGACTCGGTATCCCGGTACAACAAGACATTTCGACAGGGTAAAACTAAACAAGCAACACCGCCCGAATGTGCCGACAAATCCCGATAGGAGCTGCACATATCTCGTTCTCAGGGCACACCGGATGAACACTATGTACGGCAACCGAAGATACCCCAAGTTGCCTCAGGGCGGCACCGCAAGTGGCTCTAGTTTGGACCAACACTCAGAGGAGCACTGGCCCGGGGGGGTAAAATAATGATGACCCTCAGGAGCGCAACTCCCAAGGGAAAAGAAAAGGCTAGGTGGCAAATGGTAAAACCAATGTTGGGCATTGCTGGAGAAGCTTTACTTAAGGCGAACTGTCAAGGGGTTCCCATAATAGCCCAACCGCGTAAGGGACGCAAAATCCGGGAACATAACACTGATATGACGGAAACTAGGGCGGCAAGAGTGGAACAAAACACCAGGCATAAGGCCGAGCCTTCCACCCTTTACCAAGTATATAGATGCATTAATTAAATAAGATATATTGTGATATCCCAACAAGTAAACATGTTCCAACAAGGAACAACATCTCCATGTTCCAACATGGAACAAACTTCAATCTTCACCTGCAACTATCAACGCTATAAGAGGGGCTGAGCAAGGCGGTAACATAGCCAATCAACGGTTTGCTAGGACATGGTGGGTTAGAGGTTTGACATGGCAATTGGGAGGCTGACAAGCAAATGGTAGGCATCGAAGCATTGGCATAGCAAAAGAGCGAGCAAACTAGCATAGCAAAGATAGTAGTGATTTCGAGGGCATGATCATCTTGCCTGAGATCCCGCAAGGAAGAAGAACGAGTCCATGAAGAAGACAAATGGACGTAGACGAACGGGTCCTCACACACACGACGTTACCGGATCCAACACGAAGAAGCAATCACCGGAAAAGAAGCACACAACATAGTAAACAACCACCACATAATCATGGCACGATGCACAAACAAATATGATGCATGTCCGGATTAAAGAGGCATGGTATGGCAAAGAGCACAAGCAACCCTACAAATTAAGTGGAGCTCAATATGCAACGAGTTGCATATTGACGAAACACCACGACATGTTATTTAGTTTGATCTCGTTTATGTACTCAACAATATTAAATGTTGGTTAACATGGCAAGAGGGTGAAGCAAAGTAAAACTACCTATCTAGTCAAGTTTAAATGAGGCCGGAAGCAACGAACAACAATTCCGGAAACTCCTCATGAGCATAAATTAGGTTTGGTACTGTTCTGCCCTAAACAATATTTTAGAGTTGTTAAACATGCAAGATGATGCCACCATGATAAACTAGGCAAAATTCTACCCCAAAAACATATAAAGTTTATTAAAAACGGAGCTACGGTTATTTAGTTATGAAATAAATCATTTTAGCATGGCATAGGAGCAAATTAATGCAAACAACATTTTAAATATTTTAAACATAGCTGAAAGTTGGATATTATTAATCTACACAAAATTCTGAGCAAGTTTTATATATAAATCATTTTAATATGATGCACGGTTCATGAGTTATTAATGCATGAACATGGAGGGTTTTTCTGCAAAATTGTAAATCCTGGAATAAAGACAAATTCGCAGGCAGGAAAAAAAACATGCACTGGGCTGAATCTGGATCTGGGTGAGGGCTTAGGGTGGCTCAACATGGGCCAAGGCCCAATAGGCAGGGGAGAGGGGGAGGCCGGCAGGGCGCGCTGGCCTTGCACGAGATGCGGCCCAGGCGCTGGCGACCGGTCAATGCTCCAGGGCGAGCGGGCTCGTCTCCTTGTTCGTTACTGAAGAAAGGCGGTTGCAGGTTCAGGGCGCAGAGGAACGGCGGCGAGGGAACTTGGCGGGGCACCCCGGCGAGGAAGATGGCCGGTGCGGGAGCAGGTCGAGGTAGGTGTCGCGGATCCGGCGAGGTGGTGGAGGCGCTGGGAGCAGCCCACGCAGGAGGGCGACGGGTCAACGGCCACCGGCGAGCGCTCGTGTGCTCGAACTGGCCAAGACAGAGCGGGGACACGAGCGAGACTTGCGGCGACGGCCGACCGCCGGGAAGAAGATGGCGGCGGGCGGAGGCGCGGCGACCTGGAGGCGGGGACGAGGCCGGAGACGCAGGTCCTTACCGGATCGGGCGGAGACGACGACGAACAAAGCAGGGCGGCGGCAACGGCTGCTGTTACAGAGAGAGATCGAGAGTGAGCGGAGGCGCGAGGAAGAGAATAAAGGATAAAGGGAGGAGGTGCCTGCGGGACTGGATGGAACGAGGGGAGGAGGTCCACGGGGCGAGGCTGGTCAAAGGCTCCGGCGGTGGTGCTCCTCGAGGTGGTCGGCATGGTCGAGGAGGAGCTCCTCTCCTTTGGGTTCGAGCAAGACAGGGAGGAGGAAACGCCCGGGCAGGAGGCGGCCAGGGATCGAGTGGAGGCGCTGGTTGGCTGGGTTTGCAATTCGAGGAGGTGGGGATCGACTGGATGGATCCCGAGAGAGAAGGGCAGCGGCGCTAGGGTAGGATCCCTAGAAATCAGGTGGTTTGTCTAGATATATATAGTAGGTGGGTTAGGCTAGGGACTATTTGGTCCCTCCGATCGTAATCGGACGGCCCAGAATAAATAGGCTAGAGCGTCCAATTAAGAAAACGGAGATGTTTTGGGGATGTTGGGGATGATCCGGACCCGTTGGTCATGACCGAGCGGTTCGGGTTCGGGGCAAGTTTCGGACGTCTGCGAGGGGTCTGAGAGAGATCGACGAAGACAAGTGGGGTTTTGTTGGTCTCGGAGAAAGAGAGAAGAGAGGGGTCCACAAGGACAAGCGGTCTGACAACAGGTCAATGAAGACAAAGAGGGAAGCGGCCAGACAAGAGGGACTCGAAAGACCCGGTTGGTCTCGGAACGGCCAACGAAGGCAAGGGGGGCGCGGCAACTACGAACGGATGCAAGTTTTATGAAAACATGCAGATGCAATGCGAATGATGACATGAGATGAAATGCATGACACGCAAGCAATGACAAGGCAACACCAGCGAATAACTGAACGACACCTGGCACAACGGTCTCGGGGCGTTACATGCCAGGCGAGCGCCAGCGTGCACAGTCTCCTCGTTTCCTCTTTGGTGCTAAGGAGGCAAGCGTGGAGGAGTACCGAGGCATCAGGCAAAGGTTTCCATATCGGTGCTACGAGACCAAGACCAGCAGGACGGCAAGACGGAGGTCACCGTGGAGCCCAAGACGACGTCACCACAGGGCCCCATACTTTTCTTTCTTTTAATGTAGGAAGGAAAGGAAGAACGAAACAAAAGCGGCGCACGCCCCCACAGCGGCCTGCGAGGGTGGGCCCCTGGCGCCGTCCCGAGCTCTACCAAACCCTTCTCGCGCTTCACTGGGACGCGACGATGAGACGACCCGCTGCCGCCCTCGAAATGAGCGTGATGGCTGGTCATAGCCACCGCCGTTGGAGTTGTCGCCATAGGAAGAGCCATTGTAGCTGGACGAGACGCGGTCGGCACCAAGGGCGGGTCCGCCTTCACCCTCATCACGACCGTCGCCAAGGTCGAGCACCTCGTTGCTGTCGTTGTCCTCAGGGCAGCACCCCGACGCGGCGGCCATCTTCTCCAAACACCCTCACGTAGAGGGTCGCGTCAACATCGTACTTGAAGTGAAGAGCACAAGGCTGCCGACCCAGGCCGCGCGGGCGGGCAAATGTCTGCCAGCCGCGGGCCAGGGCTGCGTTGCCCGCGACGGAGACCTCAACCGTGACCCAGGAAGCTTTGCTGCTGCAGCCGTCCACCTTGTCACGCCCAATATGCGACCCTATCCAAAAGGAACTCGAAGGTCCCACCAAGGATAGACCCGCATATTGGAACGCTTTTGCAAGGTGGATATCATTACATCAACATTACATAATAGTGGGGGTACATCCAAGACATACAATGTCACATGAATACAACCATACAACATACAAGAACAACATCCGACTACGGATGAATCAAAAACAGAAACTCAAATAATATCCACCCTGCTAGCCCAGGCTGCCGACCTGGAACCTATCCCCTGATCGAAGAAGAAGCAGAAGAAGAACTCCAAAACAAGCAAACATCGCTCTCGCATCATGATCATCGCATAACCTGTACCTGCAACTGTTGTTGTAGTAATCTGTGAGCCACGAGGACTCAGCAATCCCATTACCATGGGTATCAAGACTAGCAAAGCTTAAAGGGAAAGGAAGGGGTAAAGTGGTGAGGTTGCAGCAGCGGCTAAGCAAATATGGTGGCTAACATACGCAAATGAGAGCGAGAAGAGAAGCAAAGGAACGGTCGTCAACTAGCAATGATCAAGAGGTGATCCTGAACTCCTACTTACGTTAATCATAACACAGAAACCGTGTTCACTTCCCGGACTCCGCCGAGAAGAGACCATCACGGCTACACACGCGGTTGATGCGTTTTAATTCGGATCAAGTGTCAAGTTATCTACAACCGGACATTAACAAATTCCCATCTGCCACATAACCGCGGGCACGGCTCTCGAAAGTTTAAACCCTGCAGGGGTGTCCCAACTTAGCCCATGACAAGCTCTCGTGATCAACGAAGGAATAGACCTTCTCCCAGGAAGACCCGATCAGTCTCGGAATCCCGGTTTACAAGACATTTCGACAATGGTAAAACAAGACCAGCAAAGCCGCCCGATGCGCCGACAATCCCGATAGGAGCTGCACATATCTCGTTCTCAGGGCAACACCGGATAAGTCAAGCTACGAGTAAAACCAGCCCTCGAGTTGCCACGAGGTGGCCTCGCAGGTTGCTCGTTTCGGACCAACACTTAGACAAGCACTGGCCCGGGGGGGCTAAAATAAAGATGACCCTTGGGTTGGCCGACCCAAGGGAAGGGTATAGGTGGTGGTGAGGCAAATGGTAAAACCAAGGTTAGGCCTTGCTGCACAAGTTTTATTCAAAGCGAACTGTCAGGGGGGTCCCATAAATCACCCGACCGCGTTAGGAACGCATAATCCGGGAACATAACACCGGTATGACGGAAACTAGGGCGGCAAGAGTGGAACAAAACACCAGGCATAAGGCCGAGCCTTCCGCCCTTTACCAAATATATAGATGCATTGATAATATAAGAGATATTGTGATATCCCAACATAACCCTGTCCACCATGGAGCAATCTTCAACTTCACCTGCGACTAGCAACGCTATAAGAGGGGCTGAGCAAAGCGGTAACATAGCCAAACAATGCTTTGCTAGGAATGGTGTCAAAGGTTAGAGGTTCATGGCAATTTGGGAGGCTTGAAGAACAAATGATAGGTAGCGCAGCAAAGCGATAGAACGAAGCAACTAGCATAGCAATGATAGTAGTGAGATCCAGGGTAGCGGTCATCTTGCCTAAAATCCCGCAAGGAAGAAGAACGAGTCCATGAAGAAGACGAACGGATGAAGCCGAACCAACCGTAGACGAACAAATCCTCACGATCGCAACGAAACAGGAACTAACAAGAAGAAGCACACAACATGGTAAACACACCACACATGGACAAGACATGATGCACAACAAGCATGTTGCATGACAAGGCTACATGAAGCTACTCATGGCAAGAGACAATGCAAACAAGAGCAACATATCAAGGCAAGTTTAAATGAGGCCGGGAACAACATATAACAACTCCGGTAAGTCCTCATATGCAAATTTCGAAATTTGTCCAGATCTGAATAAACCTTATGTTAAAGTTGTTAAGTAGCAAGTTAAGATGCACCAAGAGGATCTACACGAAATTGTAGTCAAGTTACATATAAAGTTCATTAGATTCGGAGCTACGGCCTAGAAGATATGAGCAAAACAAGTTAGGCATGGCATTGATGCAAAATGCACCCAAACATCAAGCAAACACACCAAAACAAGGATGCAACATGATAATATTAAGCTACATGCAAAATCAAGCAAGTTTCATATAGAGCACACTCAAAACGGAGCAACGGTTCAACACATGCACACTATACAAGTCATAGCAACAATCTGTCCATAACAGCAACTAGGCATATTACAAGCATCAAAACAACAAGCTACAGCACCCCAACATAAGAACAAAAGGCATGAGCATGAGGTACAGGTAAAGGACAACAAAACATGAACACTGAGCTATCTCTAGAAACAACTAGAACATGCTCAAACACACATGGTAAGAGTGCAAATAATAACAGTTTCACACTTGGCAGAAATAACATCAGGTTGCAATGTTTAGAACTATCAAACAACATGTTATAGGAATTTATCATGGCAAACAAAGGCATGTCATGAATCTACTAATTGCATAGATCAAAAGTCCCTTACTGACCATGAGCCAAAAGGGCACGGAAAATATGATGGCACCCATGTAAACATGGCAAGTTATATTACAGATTTAAACATGGCAGGAACAACAATAAGTAGGCATATTGGTGAGCTTGAACCACTCACCACAGAGCTATACATGGCATGGAAAGGCACCCAACAGTAAGAAGGCATGTTTATGAAGCTAAGCATGTCAAGATCAAGGTCATAGGGTGCATGGAACACTAGCAAAACACATGGGAACAAGCGAACTTAATGTTAACAGGCTGACAGCAACATTATGAAGCAACTTTGGAGCACGATAACAACATGTTCCAGCAGGCTATAATTGCAACCAAGGGCATGAGTGGATATAGCATGACATGTAGATCAAAACATGTTTATAGGACATTTCCAGATTATGCATAGAATGATTAGTAGCAACATGTTAACATAGCAACAAAATATAACAGAATCTGTCAGGAAAACAGCAACAGCAACTACCCTACTTAACAAGCTCGATGCACTCAGCACACAACTCACAAAAATACATGGTTAACACCCCTGGAAATATGGCATGGCATAGATCAACATTCATGTAGACATCAACCTCATAGGATGCACACATCAATCATGGCAAAAATGACAAATGAGCAAGTTATAACAGTTTCAGCAGATTAACAACAACATGCACTCTTCCAACAGTATTTCGGGCATCAATATGAGCTCAAATGAAAATGATGCAATGGAATGAAATGATGTACTCGTCGAGACGAACAATTTGACATATTACACGCACGCAACGGAGCTATGGATGCAGAGATACAACAGGTCAAACATGGCATGATAATGCAAGATAATTCGGGACAGCAGATTCGGGGAAGGGGAAAAGTCAACCTCTCGGCACGGATTTCGATGCAGCGCGGATCTCGCCGGAGAGACTCGCCGGAGTTGCGGGGAGATGACCGGAGCGGCGGGATCCGGCGAGGAGGAAGGCGGGGAGAGCGCGGGGCCGCGGATCCGGGGTGGCCCCGGCCGGATCCGGCACCGGAGATGGCCGGCGGCGAGCTACCGGCGGAGGACGGACGGCGAGATGGCGAGCTCGGGGCGAGGC
>NC_057797.1:408885004-408899475 GCF_018294505.1 Triticum aestivum
GGGAGAGGAGCGGGGCTAGGGTTAGGGTAGGAAATGATCCGGGATTTCGGGGGAGGGGGTGTTTATATAGGTAGAGGGAGCTAGGAGAGTCCAAATGAGGAGCGGTTTTTGGCCACGCGATCGTGATCGAATGACCGAGAGCATGGAGGGGAGGTTGCTGGGTTTTGCGCCACTTTGGAGGGGGTGTTGGGCTGCAACTCAAAGAGGCTTTGCGGTTACCCGGTTAACCGTTGGAGTACCAAACGACCTCCAAATGGCACGAAACTTGACAGGCGGTCTACCGGTGCTATACCAAGGCCTCTTGGCAAATCTCAGGCCATTCCGAGAAAGTTTAACACCCACACACGAAAAGAGGCAAAAAGGGGACGCCGGAGGACATAGGAGTGCCGGATTGCAAAACGGACAACGGAAAAAATGCTCAGATGCATGAAACGAACATGTATGCAAAATGAAATGCACATGATGACATGATATGAAATGCAGATGATGACATGGCAAAATGCAACACGCAAGCAAATGACAAGGCAACAACGATGAATAACTGGAAGACACCTGGCGCATCGAATCTGGGGCGTTACACACCTGCAGCCAGAGCCCACCCGGACCTGCGGCCGGCAGCTCGCTGGCGAAGAAGTGCGGGAGCTGAAGCCAGTTGCCGACCGGATTCTCCGACCACATGACGAACTCCGGCAGCACCTCCGCCGAGTGGAAGCATGGCCGGGGAGGCCGCGCGACCACGACACGCCTTCCTTCTACGACAGGGCTGCCACCACCAAGGCGGCTCCCACCACGCGAGGAAGCACTGCCACGGCCGCGAGGGGCCACGGCGGGGGTCGCGGTGTGCTTGCGAGGGCGACCGCGCCCCCTCTTGGGTGGCGGAGAACCGGGCCCCTCTTGGCGATCCTTCCCCTTCTCCGCGGCCAAAAACCTCTTCGCGGGCGCCATTGGAGTCACAACTAGTAGTGGAACGAAGGAGAAGGAGCGGACGGAATGGGAGGAGATGAGCGACGGGGGCTCTGGCCCCTCCTCATTTATAGCAAGGGAAGGCCAACCGACGACCCCCACGATCGTAGGTAATGATGGTTTTTCCTTGCATGCAGCAGGGACTTGTCAAATCAGGCAGTTGCCGAGACAGCGTGGGGGAGTGGAGACGCCCACGTCCAATATATTGCCACGCGTCGACCAAGGCAGGAGGCTGTTAGGGCCCGTGGCGCTCCGCCGTTGCCTTTTGGCTTTGCCTGGAAGCCAAGTCAGAACGCGCCTTGGGCCCGGGGACTACTGTCGGCATCCTGGGAACGGGGGTTCCCAGACTTGCCTGCCTGCAGCCCACGGCGTGGCTCTGCCAGTGGCCTGGCACGGCCCATCTTCATCAGCAAAATAACCAAGACCCTCGTGAGGGGCCAAGCCTCGCGAGGCGGACGACGCAAGACCTCCTTAGGGGCAGCCTCACCAGGTCGGCTCGCGAGGGGCGGAGAGATCAAGGCAAGGGGAACCTCACGAGGTTCTCATGACGTAAGCCATGACAATCAAGACCAGGCGGGTGCCAGGCGGGCGCTAGTGCGCAGGCGAGGAGTACCGAGGCATCAGGCAAAGGTTTCCATACCGGTGCAACGAGACCAAGACCAGCAGGACGGCAGGATGGAGGTCACTGTGGGGACCAAGACCGCGTCACCGCCACAGCCTTTGGCAGGCGAAGACCACCTTTAGTCAGGATATCTTGTACTAGATGTCCCCTTTCAAATTGGCCGTTGTGGCATCCCTTCCCGCTCAATATTTGGGAAGAGGACCAGGGCCTCTATAAATAGGACTAGCCACCACTGTAGGAGGCAACTCATCTAGGCTGATCCTTAGCCACTCACCAAGCACAAGAAGACCTCTCCTCAAGAGGCAATTCTTCCCTTGTACTGTCCATCATCAGCCCAAGTGGCAATCCACCACCACCACACTGGAGTAGGGTATTACACCACATCGGTGGCCCGAACTAGTATAAACCTTGTGTCTCTTGTGTTCCGGGTTCGTCGAGCTAAGCCTTGATATCGCGGAGAGGGTGAGGGCATGATTAGATAGAGAGAGGAGAGATCTTCGTGCGCACCCCAGTGTTCGAACCTCAAGGGTTTTCCCGGAACCCGAAATCTGACATTTGGCGCGCCAGGTAGGGGTGCGTTGAAGCTTCCTCCCGTCGGTCTATGCTCCGCCACTGCACCAACCTCCATGGCTAACGCTATTCCTCTGCCTGGACCCGCGGGTGCCTGCAACGGCCCAGCGGGCCTCAAGATCCTCGCCCCTGCCTTGCGGCGGGTGCGATGGCCGCCCAAGTTCAAGCCGAAGATGCTGCCCCGCTACGACGGTGCGGCCGACCCTTTACCCTTCATACTGGCGTACGAGGAGGCCATTCTGGGGCCCGAGGGCGATGAAAAGGTCATGGCGAACTGGTTTCCCATGGCCCTCACAGGCGCACCGCGCGTCTGGTTGCTCACCCTGCCGGGATCTTTCGTGGCATCATGGGAGGAGTTACGCAACCTCTTCCTTGCGCGCTACGCTGTGCTGGCTCCGGCCGCCGTTGCGGCCATTCTCGGCGGCTCGCAGGTGCTGCCCTCGGACCGACACACCAAGCCATTCCTTCGTCAGATTGGCGCCGCCTTCGCGCGCCCGGGGGCTCCCCTGGGTTGGGTGGCGCCCGAGGCCAATCTCACCTTCGACTCGGGGATCACCCCATCACCACCGTCGGCTCGGGTACGCTCCCGATGCTTTGCACGCCCACCATCTGCAACGTCACCGTCACCAAGACCCTCATCAATGGCGGCGCCGGCCTCAACGTGTTCTCCGTGGAAGCCTTCAGCCTCCTTCACATACCACTCGAGCGGCTCCGCCCCAGCAAGCCCTTCTCATGGGTAGGCGGTGGGTCTGCCCTCTCCCTAGGGCAGATCCGCATCCCCATATCCTTCGGCACACGCGACAACTACCACACCGAGCTGATCGACTTCGACATCGCCCGCGTCGGCCTCCCGTACAACGCCATCCTCGGGTACCTGGCTTTGGCTCAGTTTATGGCAGTGACCCATCGGGCCTACAACCTCATGAAGATGCCCGGGAGCAAGGACGTCCTCACGGTAGTTGGGGACACCAAGGAGGCCCTGGAGGCTCTCAAGCTCGCCTTCAAAACCGCCGCGGTGGCATGACTCGCCAACGTGAGCACCTCCGCAGCCAAGAAGGCTACACCAACCAAGATGAAGCAGTTATTCACCCAGGACCAGGCAGAAACCAAGAAGGTGCCAGTCGAGGAAGACGGGTCCGCCGGAGCCACCTTCACCATAGGTGCCGACCTCGGCCAAGATCAAGAGGAGGCGTTGGTGAAGTTTCTGCGCGCGAACAAGGAGGTATTCACGTGGGAACCCAAGCAGCTGGTAGGGGTCCCAAGAGGGGTGATCGAGCATCACCTGAGGGTGTGCCCCAATGTGCGCCCCATGAAGCAAAGGGTGAGGCGACAATCCACGGAGAAGCAGGCCTTCATCGTCCAAGAAACCTACAAGTTGGAGGCAGCAGGTGTCATTCACGAGGTTCGGTACCCTGAGTGGCTGGCGAACCCAGTTGTTGTGTCAAAGAAAGGCGGGAAGGAGCGCATGCGTGTCGACTTCACCAACCTCAACAAGGCCTTCCCTTAAGATCCGTTCCCACTTCCGCCCATCGACCAGATCATCGACTCCACCGTCGAGTGCGACCTGCTATGCTTCTTGGATGCGTTTTCAGGCTACCACCAGATCAAGATGGCGGTAGAGGATGTGGAGAAGACAGCCTTCCAGACCCCGTGTGGAATATACTACTACACTTGCATGTCGTTCAGGCTGCGCAACGTGGATGTGACCTTCCAACAGCTGATGCACATCGAATTGGGGCAGCAGCTCGGGAGGAACGCTGAAGCCTACATCGACGACATTGTGGTAAAATCTCGGGAGGTGAGGACTTTGATTCAGGACCTGGAGGAGACCTTCGCGAGCCTCCGACAGGTGGACTTGCGACTCAACCCCGAGAAGTGCGTGTTTGGTGTCCCATCCGGCAAGCTGCTGGGTTTCCTCGTGTCCCATAGGGGAATCGAGGCCAACCTAGAAAAGGTCAAGGCAATCAAAGACATGAGTCCACCACAAACCCTCAGAGAAATGCGGAAGCTTGCCGGTCGCGTGACTACATTGGAGCGATTCATCTCCTAGCTGGGAGAGCGCGCCCTGCTGTTCTTCAAGCTGATGAAGAAGAAGGGCCCATTTGAGTGGTCCTCAAAGGCTGACCAAGCGTTCCAAGACCTCAAGAAATACCTGACCAGCCCACCAGTGATGGTGGCGCTATGCCCTCTTGAGCACCTGGAGGTTTACCTTGCCGCCACTCCCTACTCCGTCAGTGCGGCTCTGGTGGCGGTTCGGGAAGAGCGCCGGGCCAAAGGAGCATCACGCCGAGCCACGCCCCCAGCTGGGGCGGTACAAGACTAGGAGGGCACCGCAAAGGCTGCAGCAACGTCAGCGAAGAACCAAGCCCAGCAAGACGACGCCTCTGGGCCTGCAGAGGCCCCAACGAGTAACCAGGCTTTGGGGGCTCCGTCGCCTCAGGAGGCGCCCCAACCTTCGGAAGGTGTGGGCAACACCAGTGCACCCGCCCTCGCCGAGCACCCAATATATTTCGTCAGCACGGTATTGCGGGATACAAGTGCGTGGTAACCCATGCCCCAAAAGCTCTTGCTCGCGCTCTTGGTGGCTTCACGCAAGCTGTGGCACTACTTCCAAGGCCACCTCATCAAGGTCGTCTTGGCCTACCCGTTGGAGAGGGTGCTCAGGAGCCCCAACTCCGTCGGGAGGGTCGCCGAGTGGAACAACAAGTTGCACGCATTTCAGCTGGAGTTCAGCACAAGTAGGGTCATCAAGGGGGGCGCACTCGCCGATTTCGTGGTAGAATGGGCGGACGCCCCGGGGCTTGAAGCAGGCAAGGAACGGTCCCTCTCGCCGGGGAGTGATGCGCCAGACGGTTGGGTTATGTATTTCGGTGGTGCCTTCGCATGCCAGGGCGCGGGCGCTGGAGTAGTGCTCATCTCACCCACTCAGGACAAGCTACGTCGTGCAGCTCTGCTTCCAGTAGGGCAAGAAGGTCTCCAACAACATAGCAGAGTACGAAGGCCTTATAGCTGGCCTGAAGGTTGCGGTGGCCCTAGGGGTGAAGCGCCTCACCATCAAGGGCGACTCACAGCTCCTCATCAACTTCTCCAACAAGGTATATGAGCCGACGGACGAGCACATGGAGGCATACCTCGTGGAGGTGCACAAGATGGAGAAGCTGTTCCTGGGCCTGGAGTTGCAGCATGTGCCCCGTGGCACCAAGAAGGAGGCTGACGACATCACCAAGAGAGCATCCAAGCGACTACCACAAGAGCCTGGCGTCTTCGAGGAGCGGCTCATCAAGCCATCGGCGACACCACCACTTTCAAGGGCGGTGCTGCCTCGGGAGGAGCTTCCTCAACCACCTGCCACGGGAGCCCCGACCTGCGGCCCGACCTCAGGAGCACGTCTACTCCTGGCACTCGAACCTCAGGAGGGGTGCTGGACCGAGGAATTCAAGGAATACCTGACGTAAGGGATGCTGCCAAAGATGGAGGAGGACGCGGAATGTGTGGCCCGACAGGCCACGACATACTGCTTCCGGGACGGTGAGTTATACAGTAAGCGGCCGAATGATGTTTCCCTGCGTTGTATCTCCAGGGAATAGGGGAAGGAGCTGCTGGCTGACATACACGGCGGGGACTGTGAGCACCACTCGTCGTCACGAACCCTCGTCGGCAAGGCGTTCCGCAGCGGATTCTACTGGCCTACGGCACTCAACGACGCGATCGAGCTGGTGAAGTCCTCCGAGGCCTGCCAATTCCATGCCAAGCAGATCCATCAGCCAGCTCAGGGCCTCCACACGTTACTTCATTCCTTGCAACAAGATAGACGATGCTTCACATGTTGCAAATCTCTTTTGTAGGGAAATCTTGCGCCTCCATGGAGTACCAAAGACAATCGTCTCTGACCGTGACGTCGAGTTCTTGAGTTACTTTTGGAAGACGCTATGCACCAAGCTCGGAATTAAGCTCTTGTTCTCATCCGCATACCATCCTCAAACCGACGGCCAAACGAAGGTGATGAACCGGACGCTCTCCACTCTACTTCGCGTGTTGATCTAGAAGAACATCAAGGAGTGGGAGGCATGTCTACCCATCACCGAGTATGCCTACAACCGTGCAAGACATTCGACTACCAGCAAGTCCCCCTTCAAGGTCGTCTACGGCTTCAACCGTTGTCCCCATTGGACATTCTACCTCTTCCTCTACAAGAGCGCACCAACATGGATGCGAGTGCATGGGCAAGCTACATCAAGAAGATGCATGAGGATACAAGGAACACCATCGAGCGCCAAGAACAACAACTAGCGACCAAGCTCAACGTCAACAAGCAACCCATAATCTTCAACATAGGCGATCTCGTGTGCCTACACCTTCGCAAAGATCGCTTCCCCAACGAACGCAAGTCCAAACTTCTCCCTCGAGCCGATGGACCCTTCAAGGTGCTAGCACGCTACAACAACAATGCTTACAAGATCTACCTACCAAGCGACAAGTACAACGTGAGCGGCATCTTCAACGTCAAAGACCTCTCGCCTTACCATGGTGATGAAGATTTCAATCCGAGGTCGGATCTTTCCCAAGGGGGGGAGGTGATGCGGTGCATCCCATGATCATCCCCATGGATGCATCTACATCCCCTACAACACCACTTGGACCTATGACTCGAGCACGTGCAAGAGCTCTCGAAACCGAGGTGACATCACTCCTCTCACAACTCCCTTTTGGTTCACATGAGACATGGTTACTACCTCAAACGGAGATGCTTTGCATATAGGTACCAAGGAGTTAACCATGGAGAAGCTAGGAAGAAAGAAGAACCGGAAGCGGAAGACATGCGTGAAGACGGAGAGGAAAAGCGCCAAGTCCCAGACTGGCTGGACGATCCGGACGAGGGCCCGGATGATCCGGGGAAGAGCCCGAATGATCCGGACCCCGGTCCGAACGATCCGGCTAATTCGCCCCGAAGACACCTGAAGCTCTCACCTGAAGCCGGATCATCCGGATGCCGTCTCGGATCATCTGGACCCCCAGCCGGACATCTGGACCTGCACCGCCACCGCCCGCGCCACCAGCTCATCCGGGCCTCCACCTGGATCATCCGGCTCCCCACCCGGATCATCCGCCAGCGCCTGCGCGGGCGTGTTGGGCTGAGCCCATGTACCCCTTCGCCCCCCTATCCTATATATAGGACTCCTCCTCCTCACTTCGAGACTTAGCATTGGTTTAGCTCATTTGAGATAGAGCATTGCTGATCCGCACGGATCTACTCCTCGTGAGGGACCGCACCTCTTCGGAGAAGATCCATCCGGATTCAAGGCCTCCATCCGAAGAAGACAATCAAGACCTCCTCACGGAGAAGAACGGCTACATTTGTATTGTCCCTTGTTGACTTTGGATCTTGTGTTACTTTGTGCCTTGATAATCTAGCACTTCTATGATCAATTTCGTGTCAGTTGAGTGTTTCTCTCGTTTTCCCCTTGTGATTTCCCTCGTGTTCTTCCGGCGTTCTTCGTGTTTCCCCGTAGGATCCACTCCAAATATGAAAGATCGGCCCCTAGGGTTCCGCCCTACATCATCTTGGTATCATGAGCCACGTTGATCACGTTTTTGGAGCCCCTACCCCGTGTTTTCTAGCTTGATTTTGTTGTTTTCGTCCTAAATCCGAAAATCCCCGCCAAAAATAGCCCCCAATTTTTTTTGTGATTTGTTGGTTTTGATGATGTTTTGTTGATTTTGATCTGTGGATTCGTTGTGTAACTAGTGGATCTTGCCTTCCCCACCTTCTCCCCCTCGAAATCCATCCAAAATCTGCGAAATCTTCGAATTTCTCGCCGTTTTCGAGTTCATCCCGATCAGTTCCCTAGCGCGATTGACCTGCCCGGATCATCCGGACCCTGACCCGGATCATCCGGACGCGCCCGGATCATCCATCTTCCTCTGCCGAAACTGCATTTTCTGCAGTTCTCCTCCACCACCACCTATGCCTCCACACTACGCCCACTTCAACCACCACCACCTTCACCTGCCAAACCCCCACGACACCCTCTCCGTACCACCATTCGACTTTGAGTTAGAGAATTTGAGTTGTGGTTGCTCGTGTCCTATTGTGTTTCAGCTATTTAGGTACGGTGCGACATCAACATCACCACCGCTCATCTTTGTCGACTACTCATCATCGCTACGGACGGTAACTTCGACGACATCTTTGTCTACGCCTTGCCATTGCATTGATAACCACCATAGCCTTACTTTTGCATTGCTTACCCATCGAGACTAGCCATTGAGTATTGCCGGCAACGTGACTTGTGCACATTAGTGATCATACTCCATACCATACCATACATACCATATCATCTCTTGTGTCACAAAGTTGTCATCGCATACGCAATTGCTATCTTGGTTCGTGAAGTATTGCATGAGAAAAGAGCTCAAAAGTGAAAGACCAACCAAGCATTTAAGCAAAAAGAGACAGATAAGCAAAGAGCTTATAAGCAAGAACCATAGCATCATACTACATTAAGATTGTCATATCCGATCATGTTGGATCATATCACCGAAATACCATACATATAGCATACTTGGGATAGAGATTGTTGCATTTTTGCCTAGTAGGTTGTGCACAAGCTCCGTATCCGCCTATTGTGCAATCGTGCTAGCGTCCCTCGAGTATTGTGCAACAAGAGCATTTTCGTGGACTCCACATTTTGGCTCATTTTTGGTTTGCACAATCCCATTATTCTATTTGCGTGTGTGTTTCCGTGTTCTGCTACTTGCTTGGTCTAGTTGTTGCATTTGCGAATTTGCGAATCTTTTTCAACATCTTTGAGTCAAACTAACAATTGCATCAAATTTTGTGCCACCATCCTAACCAAGCTCCACCATAAGCATTTACTTGTGTAGGTGTGAGAACCTACAAGAATTGGTACCAAGAGTGCTATTTCATTGTCCGCATTTGAGTGAACTTGATTCATCGTCAACATCGGTCAAGGTACATTTGGTATAAGTTCTTCTCCTTCTCACACTCACATTTTGCTTGGAATGATGGATAGGCCAAGTACCTCTACCAACCCACTCTTCATCGAGCAAGACGACGACATGTCATCATTTGTCACCAAGAGCCACCTCTTTGGTGTACAACGAGCGTTGCATCAAGAGCAACTAGCTATGACCGACCGCATCGACAACCTCGCCACCGACTTGTGACTCTCCAAGCAACGTACAAAGGACTACTTCGACAACAAGCTCGACGCGCACAAGCAAGAGAATGATGCAAGAATGGACGAGATCCGCGCTTTGTTGGTGAACCGTCCTCCTTCAACTTCTTCATACTCAAGACGAAGCCGCTCAAGTCGCCACTCCGATGACTCCTTCTACGGCTCAAGTACACCGTCAACAAACACCCTTCGTCGAGCCGCGCGTCAAGACCGTCATGCATCTCACAATCCGCTACACGACAAGCATTCACAAGAGCAAGTCAATGAGCAAGAACTTCGTACTCCACCACATCAAGTTGTGTTTGCTCAAGCTCAAGAACGACAACGACAACGGCGCCAAGAAGAAGAACGAGCACATCTACACCAAGCGGAACAAGCCACCGAGGCTCAACATCTTCAACAACAACAACGTGAAGCGCAAGCTCTTGAGGCGCAACGTGCCCTTCAAGAATCAAGTCGAGCCATCGCCAATCGCAGTCGCGAATGGCGCAATCAAGAGGAAGCCCTTCGAGAAGAAATCCAAGAGAGGAACTACCAACCGCGAGTGCAACGTCAAGTTCCTCAAGCTCCTCCACAAGCTCGTCAAGCTCCACCTCAACCTCAAGTTCAACAAGAGCAAGTTGATCATGGACTTCCTCCATGCCAAGAGCAACATGACGATGATTATCCTCCACGTCAAGCGCATCATCATCACCATCGCCAACAACACAATGAAGAGCAACGCTACGGCAAGCTAAAATTCACAATGCCCAAGTTCAATGGAAGCAATGATCCAGAAGAACACTTCTCATGGGCATTGAAGGTCAACAAAATCTTTCGTTTGCATAACTCTGAGTAAGAGAAGAAGACCGCTATGGCATCACTTGAGTTCCAAGACTATGTGATCATATGGTGGGAACAAGTCCTTGAGCGTCGAGAAGCAAGAGGTGAACCTCCAATCACCACTTGGGCTCAAATGAAGGATGTCATGCGAGCATGTTTCGTGCCCACCTACTACAACCGTGATCTCTTCAAGAAGTTACAACTCCTTGAGCAAGGTACAAAGAGTGTTGAAGAATACTACAAGGAAATGGAGATAGCCATGATTCGAGCCAATGTCAAGGAAGATGATGAGCAAACAATGGCACACTTCTTGAATGGCCTCAATCACCCCATCAAGAAGATCGCCGACTTCCAACCCTACTCCAATCTCATTGAGCTCGTGCATCAAGCGACCAAGGCGCAACGTCAAGTGCAAGATGACTTCAAGTACGCCAAGTACTCGTCCAAGACCTACGGCTTCTCCAACAACCAAGCTTCAACAACTACTCCAACCTCTACATCAACCAAGCCTTCTCCAAGCAACGACGACAAGTCAAGTTACAAGAAAGTTTCGACTAGCTCAAGTCATCTTCTGTCACGCCCAATATGCGACCCTATCCAAAAGGAACCTGAAGGTCCCACCAAGGATAGACCCGCATATTGGAACGCTTTTGCAAGGTGGATATCATTACATCAACATTACATAATAGATGGGGATACATACATAAGACATACAATGCCACACGAATACAACAATACATCATACAAGAACAACATCCGACGACGGATGAATCATAAACAGAAACTCAAACAATATCCACCCTGCTAGCCCAGGCTGCCGACCTGGAACCTATCCCCTGATCGAAGAAGCAGAAGAAGAAACTCCAAAACAAGCAACATCGCTCTTGCGTCATGATCATCGGATAAACCTGTACCTACAACTGTTGTTGTAGTAATCTATGAGCCACGAGGACTCAGCAATCCCATTACCATGGGTATCAAGACTAGCAAAGCTTAATGGGAAAGGAAGGGGTAAAGTGGTGAGGCTGCAGCAGCGACTAAGCATATATGGTGGCTAACCAACGCAAATAAGAGCGAGAAGAGAGCAAGCGGAACGGTCGTGAAGCAATCAATGATCAAGAGGTGATCCTGAACACCTACTTACGTCAAACATAACACAGAAACCGTGTTCACTTCCCGGACTCCGCCGAGAAGAGACCATCACGGCTACACACGCGGTTGATGCGATTTAATTCGGATCAGGTGTCAAGTTATCTATAACCGGACATTAACAAATTCCCATCAGCCACATAACCGCGGGCACGGCTCTCGAAAGTTTATACCCTATAGGGGTTTCCCAACTTAGCCCATGACAAGCTCTCGCGATCAACGAAGGAATAGACCTTTTCCCAGGAAGACCCGATCAGTCTCGGAATCCCGGTTTACAAGACATTTCGACAATGGTAAAACAAGACCAGCAAAGCCGCCCGATGCGCTGACAATCCTGATAGGAGCTGCACATATCTCGTTCTCAGGGCAACATCGGATAAGCTAAGCGTACAGGTACCAACGAATCCAAGTTGCCAAGGAATGGTCCCGCACGGTGCTCTAGTTTGGACCAACACTTAGACAAGCATTGGCCCGGGGGGGCTATAATAAAGATGACCCTTGGGTTAATTACTCCCAAGGGAAAAGTAGGTGGTGGTGAGGCAAATGGTAAAACCAAGGTTGGGCCTTGCTGGACAAGTTTTATTCAAAGCGAACTGTCAGGGGGGTCCCATAAATCACCCGACCGCATTAGGAACGCAAAATCCGGGAACATAACACCGGTATGACGGAAACTAGGGCGGCAAGAGTGGAACAAAACACCAGGCATAAGGCCGAGCCTTCCACCCTTTACCAAATATATAGATGTATTAATAATATAAGAGATATTGTGATATCCCAACATAACCATGTCCACCATGGAGAAATCTTCAACTTCACCTGTAGCTAGCAACGCTATAAGAGGGGCTGAGCAAAGCGGTAACATAGCCAAACAATGGTTTGCTAGGAATGGTGTCAAAGGTTAGAGGTTCATGGCAATATGGGATGGCTTGATAAACAGGTAATAGGTAGCGCAACATAGCGATAGAACGAAGCAACTAGCATAGCAATGATAGTAGTGAGATCCAGGGTAGCGGTCATCTTGCCTGAAATCCCGCTAGGAAGAAGAACGAGTCCATGAAGAAGATGAAGCCACAAAGACGAACCACACGAAGACGAACGCATCCTCACGATCCCAACGAAACGGGAACTATCGAGAAGAAGCACACAACATGGTAAACACACCACACATGAACAATGCATGATGCACAACAAGCATGATGCATGACAAAGTCTACATGAAGCTACTCATGGCAAGAGATGATGCAAACAGAAACAACACATCAAGGCAAGTTTAAATGAGGCCGGAAACAACCTATAACAATTCCGGTAAGTCCTCATATGCAAATTTCGAAATTGGTCCAGAACTGAATAAACCTTATGTTCAAGTTTTTAAACAGCAAGTTAAGATGCACGAAGATGATCTACACGAAATTCTAGTCAAGTTACATATAAAGTTCATTAGATTCGGAGCTACGGCCTAGAAGATATGAGCAAACAAGTTAAACATGGCATTGATGCAAAATGCACCCAAACATCAAGCAAACACCTCAAAACAAGGATGCAACATGATAATATGAAGATACATGCAAAATCATGTAAGTTTCATATAAAGCACACTCAAAACGGAGCAATGGTGCAACACATACACACACTATACAAGTCATAACAACAATCTGTCCATAACAGCAACTAGGTATCTTACAAGCATCAAAACAATAAGCTACAGCACCCCAACATAATAACAAAAGGCATGGGCATGAAGTACAGGTAAAGCATAACAGAACATGAACACTGAGCTATCTCCAAAAACAACTAGAACATGCTCAAAATGACATGGAGATATTGCAAATAATAACAGTTTCAGACTTTGCAGAAATAACATCAAGTTGCAATGTTTAGAGCTATCAAACAGCATGTTACAGGAACTTATCATGGCAAACAAAGGCATGGCATGAATCTACTAAAAGCATAGATCAAAAGTCCCTTACTGACCATGAGCCAAAAAGGATCAGAAGATAAGATGGCACCCATGTAAACATGGCAAGTTATATTACAGATTCAAACATGGCAGGAACAACAATAAGTAGGCATGTTCGTGAGCTTGAACCACTCACTACAGAGAAATACATGGCATGGCAAGGCAACCAACAGTAAGAAGACATGTTTATGAAGCTAAGAATGGCAAGAACAAGTTCATAGGGTACATGGATCACTAGCAAAACACATGGGAACAAGTGAACTTAATGTTAACAGGCTGCCAGCATATTATGAAGCAAATTTGGAGCAAGATTACAACATGTTCCAGCAGGCTATAATTGCAACCAAGGGCATGAATGGATAGATCATGACATGTAGATCAAAACATGTTTATAGAACATCTCCAGATTATGCATAGAATGATTAGTAGAAGCATGTTAACATAGCAACAAAATATAACAGAATCTGTCAAGAAAACAGCAACAGCAACTACCCTACTTAACAAGCTTGATACACTCAGCACACAACTCACAAAAATACATGGTTGGCACCCCTGGAAAGATGGCATGGCATAGATCAACATACATGTAGACATCAACCTCATAGGATGCACACATCAATCATGACAAAAATGATAAATGAGCAAGATATAACAGTTTTAGCAGGTTAACATCAACATGCACTCTTCCAACAGCATTTAGGGCACGAAGATGAGCTCAAATGAAAATGATGCAATGGAATGAAATGAAGTACTCGTCGAGGCGAACAATTTGACGTATTACATGCACGAAACGGAGCTACGGATGCAGAGATACAGTAGGTCAAACATGGCATGATTATGCAAGATAACTCGGGACTTGGCAGAAATTTTGAGGGGGGAAAGTCAACCTCAAACGGATCTCGCCGGAGACATCGCCGGAGAGGAGGGAGTTGGCCGGAGACGGGCGTGGGGCGCCGGAAATGGTCGGGGAGGACGGGGCCCTGTCGGATCTGGCCGGATCCGGCGCGTGGCGGCGGCGGAGGAGGCCGACGGGCATCCATGGCGGCGGAGGCGCAAGGCGCCGGCGCGGAGGGGCACCGGGACGGCGGCGATGCTTGGCGCGAGCGGCAGAGCGGCCCGAGCGAACGGCGCGGCCGGGTCAGGCGGCGGGGACGGCAGCGCCTGTGGAGGAGCGGGCTCCGGTGACCGG
>NC_057797.1:408899927-408906545 GCF_018294505.1 Triticum aestivum
GGTGCGGCGAAGTGGGCGGGGGCGCGGAGGCGACGTGGAGGGTGCCGGTTGGCTGCGGCGGCGGGGAAGGTGACGTGGCGCGACGCCATTGGGCGGAGTGAGGTGGAGGCTGGACATGTCCGGCGGGGATGGACATGTCCGGCAGCGCGAGGAAGACGAAGCTAGGGTTTGGACTGCGGGAATTTCGGGGGAGGCCACATATAAATAGGTAGAGGGAGCTAGGAGAGTCCAAATGAGGTGCGGTTTTCGGCCACGCGATCGTGATCGAACGACCGAGAGCATGGAGGGGAGTTTGCTCGGCTTTGGGCCACTTTGGAAGGGGTGTTGGGCTGCAAACAAAAGAGGGCTCTACGGTTACCCGGTTAACCGTTGGAGTACCAAACGACCTCCAAATGGCACGAAACTTGACAGGCGGTCTACCGGTGCTATACCAAGGCCGCTTGGCAAACCTCGGGCCATTCCGAGAAATTTTAACACCCGCTCACAACAGGAGAGAAGAAAGGGACGCCGGATGACATAGGAGCGCCGGATTGCAAAACGGACAACGGGGAAAATGCTCGGATGCATGAGACGAACACGTATGCAAAATGAGATGCACAAGATGACATGATATGAAATGCAGATGATGACATGGCAAAGTGCAACACGCAAGCAAATGACATGGAAACGACGGTGAATAACTGGCAGACACCTGGCGCATCGAATCCGGGGCGTTACAACACTCCTCCACTAACAAGAGATCTCGTCCCGAGATCTTAGGACCGAGACGGAAGGGAAAAGGGATGAGGTGAAACAAGAACTCAAGAGAAGAAGCAAAGAATCGAGAGCACTCAAGAAGAAGAGAGGAACTGCGAGAAAGACGAGAATCTAAAGCTCACGAAACGCAAATAGACTATGAAACCACTCGTTCTAACCGGAGTGGTTAGAATGAGAAAAGAAACGGATAAGACTGAAAGAATTTAGGCAGCACTCCGGCCAAAGATGGAAGGAATAGAACACAAGCTTAAGAAGATGGAATGAAACTTGATGAACTCTTGAAGAATGAATTAAATCATGAAGAACCACCATGAAGAACTCCGGTGACAAAAGGATGATGCGATAGAATGAAGGATGAAAGAATAAGATGTGCCTTGCGGTGATTTAGATGAAGGTTCCGACTAGATGGCCGAGGGAATTTGAACTCCGGAAACGAAAAGATGAAAACACTTGGAACTAGAATTTATTCATTAAGAACAAACTCCGAAGAAAAAGGATTAATCACTTGGATGAAATAAGAATAAGATTTATTGTATGCTTATCCTTCATCAAATTAAATCGATGACCAGCAATGGATTTTGCATATACACTTATTCTTCTTGAAAAGGATTAAGAAGTGACATAACGCAAACTTGAGAAGGTCTTCATGAACCACCGGTAGGATTCGAAAGAACGAATGGATTAATATGATAAAAAGGAAAAGAATCTTGAATGAACCACCATTAGAATTTGGAAATGACTGACAAAAGAGAATGAATCACCGGGAAGAATTAGAGGAACAACTATGCTTGAGGGGATTAGATGCAAAAGAACGAAGAGATTGCGAACTGATTGAAGAATACTTGAACGAAGCACCGGAAGAATATTGAGACAAACGAAAGGGGACGGATATAGAATAATTGGAGAACGAATCTGAAAACATAGAACGAAGAAATCTTCCGAAAAGATGGCCTCCGGATGATCAAGAGAGAAAGCAACTCCTGAAATGCTCCGGATGGATGAAAAGAATTTGCCTGACTTGAAACAATTTGATAGGATAACATCGAGCTAGCACCGCGAATCTCTGGGAGAATGGACAAGGTTTAGAGGAAAAACTCTTCTTCAAATGATGACGAGAAACACCACCAAAATTACTGAGATACTACGGGAGAATAAAAAGCAAAGAGGTTGAGCTAACAATGAAATGATTTGAGATCGATCTTGGAAAAGGCATGTGACTGATGAAATTCATTCTTACATCACACTTTGAAAAGAATTGAGAATAACTCCCGGGGAATTAGAAGAGTCAGGTAAGATCCTGGGAAAAGACTTGTGGGTTAGGGCCCACTAAAAGAAAAACACCGTTGAAAAGGATTGTTGGACAGATAGATGATGCACCGGAATGATTGAAATATTTGAATGAGGTGACAATCTCGAATTAAATCAAACACAGACAAATCTCCTGAGATATGTTGAACTCCGGAATGATTAACTGGCGAGAGGCGATCGAGCAGGGAAAACACTTGAGCCGAGGAAAAGAATATGATCAACCCGAAAAACTAAAATTGAATCCACCGGAGAGATAAAGAGATGAAGAATGTCCACCGAGACGAGAATTCACCAGTTGGAATGATTAGCGAAAGACTGAAGAGGCTCTGCACGAATGAAACTGAAGCTCGAAACAGGCTCGGACTCCGGGGAGAAGAGGGTGGGAGGGCGGGAAAAACAAAGGCAACTTGAAAGGGGAAAACCGACGAATATCTTGAAGAGAAAACACCGGTTGAAAACAATGAGGAAAGAAAGCAAAGACTTCGCACGAGTAGGATGGATACTCGATTACGGACTCCGGTTCTGAGAGGAAGAAGGGTGGGCGGGTGGGAAAAACAAGGACAACTGAGGATTGAACTCAAAGATGAAGAGACTCGAGTCAACTTGACGAGAAATGCACCGGATCGAAGAGCTGGGGAACAACGATCGGAAAACCAACTGCGTGATCCTAAAGAAAAATTTGAAGGGGAAGAGGAGTAATTCAAAACAACTACGTCAAGCTTCCTCACCAGAGCGACGAAGGGGCTGAGGAGTAAAAAGAATTCCTACTCTCCGATATCACTAGACTCTGAAAACAGTTTTCTTCTAGACTCAACAACGGCCAAACTACACGATCAATCAAGGGGGGCTCCTAGGGTCGGTCGAGGCTCTGATACCAACTTGTCACGCCCAATATGCGACCCTATCCAAAAGGAACCCGAAGGTCCCACCAAGGATAGACCCGCATATTGGAACGCTTTTGCAAGGTGGGTATCATTACATCAACATTACATAATAGATGGGGATACATACATAAGACATACAATGCCACACGAATACAACAATACATCATACAAGAACAACATCCGACGATGGATGAATCATAAACAGAAACTCAAACAATATCCACCCTGCTAGCCCAGGCTGCCGACCTGGAACCTATCCCCTGATCGAAGAAGCAGAAGAACAAACTCCAAAACAAGCAACATCGCTCTCGCGTCATGATCATCGGATAAACCTGTACCTGCAACTGTTGTTGTAGTAATCTGTGAGCCATGAGGACTCAGCAATCCCATTACCATGGGTATCAAGACTAGCAAAGCTTAATGGGAAAGGAAGGGGTAAAGTGGTGAGGCTGCAGCAGTGACTAAGCATATATGGTGGCTAACCAACGCAAATAAGAGCGAGAAGAGAGCAAGCGGAACGGTCGTGAAGCTATCAATGATCAAGAGGTGATCCTGAACACCTACTTACGTCAAACATAACACAAAAACCGTGTTCACTTCCCGGACTCCGCCGAGAAGACACCATCACGGCTACACACACGGTTGATGCGTTTTAATTCGGATCAGGTGTCAAGTTATCTACAACCGCACATTAACAAATTCCCATCTGCCACATAACCGCAGGCACGGCTCTCGAAAGTTTATACCCTGCAGGGGTGTCCCAACTTAGCCCATGACAAGCTCTCGCGATCAACGAAGGAATAGACCTTATCCCAGGAAGACCCGATCAGTCTCGGAATCCCGGTTTACAAGACATTTCGACAATGGTAAAACAAGACCAGCAAAGCCGCCCGATGCGCCGACAATCCCGATAGGAGCTGCACATATCTTGTTCTCAGGGCAACACCGGATAAGCTAAGCGTACAGGTACCGATGAATCCAAGTTGCCAAGGAATGGTCCCGCACGGTGCTCTAGTTTGGACCAACACTTAGACAAGCATTGGCCCGGGGGGGCTATAATAAAGATGACCCTTGGGTTAATTACTCCAAAGGGAAAAGTAGGTGGTGGTGAGGCAAATGGTAAAACCAAGGTTGGGCCTTGCTGGACAAGTTTTATTCAAAGCGAACTGTCAGGGGGGTCCCATAAATCACCCGACCGCGTTAGGAACGCAAAATCCGGGAACATAACACCGGTATGACGGAAACTAGGGCGGCAAGAGTGGAACAAAACACCAAGCATAAGGCCGAGCCTTCCACCCTTTACCAAATATATAGATGTATTAATAATATAAGAGATATTGTGATATCCCAACATAACCATGTCCACCATGGAGAAATCTTCAACTTCACCTGCAGCTAGCAACGCTATAAGAGGGGCTGAGCAAAGCGGTAACATAGCCAAACAATGGTTTGCTAGGAATGGTGTCAAAGGTTAGAGGTTCATGGCAATATGGGATGGCTTGATAAACAGGTAATAGGTAGCGCAGCATAGCGATAGAACGAAGCAACTAGCATAGCAATGATAGTAGTGAGATCCAGGGTAGCGGTCATCTTGCCTGAAATCCCGCTAGGAAGAAGAACGAGTCCATGAAGAAGATGAAGCCACGAAGACGAACCACACGAAGACGAACGCATCCTCACGATCGCAACGAAACGGGAACTATCGAGAAGAAGCACACAACATGGTAAACACACCACACATGAACAAGGCATGATGCACAACAAGCATGATGCATGACAAAGTCTACATGAAGCTACTCATGGCAAGAGATGATGCAAACAAAAACAACACATCAAGGCAAGTTTAAATGAGGCCGGAAACAACCTATAACAATTCCGGTAAGTCCTCATATGCAAATTTCGAAATTGGTCCAGAACTGAATAAACCTTATGCTCAAGTTGTTAAACAGAAAGTTAAGATGCACCAAGATGATCTACACGAAATTCTAGTCAAGTTACATATAAAGTTCATTAGATTCGGAGCTACGGCCTAGAAGATATGAGCAAAACAAGTTAAACATGGCATTGATGCAAAATGCACCCAAACATCAAGCAAACACCTCAAAACAAGGATGCAACATGATAATATGAAGATACATGCAAAATCATGCAAGTTTCACATAAAGCACACTCAAAACAGAGCAACGGTGCAACACACACACACACTATACAAGTCATAACAACAATCTGTCCATAACAGCAACTAGGCATCTTACAAGCATCAAAACAATAAGCTACAGCACCCCAACATAATAACAAAAGGCATGGGCATGAAGTACAGGTAAAGCATAACAAAACATGAATACTGAGCTATCTCCAGAAACAACTAGAACATGCTCAAAATGACATGGAGATATTGCAAATAATAACAGTTTCAGACTTTGCAGAAATAACATCAGGTTGCAATGTTTAGAGCTATCAAACAGCATGTTACAGGAACTTATCATGGCAAACAAAGGCATGGCATGAATCTACTAAAAGCATATATCAAAAGTCCCTTAGTGACCATGAGCCAAAAAGGATCAGAAGATAAGATGGCACCCATGTAAACATGGCAAGTTATATTACAGATTCAAACATGGCAGGAACAACAATAAGTAGGCATGTTCGTGAGTTTGAACCACGCACTACAGAGCAATACATGGCATGGCAAGGCAACCAACAGTAAGAAGGCATGTTTGTGAAGCTAAGCATGGCAAGAACAAGTTCATAGGGTACATGGATCACTAGCAAAACACATGGGAACAAGTGAACTTAATGTTAACAGGCTGCCAGCAACATCATGAAGCAACTTTGGAGCAAGACTACAACATGTTCCAGCAGGCTATAATTGCAACCAAGGGCATGAATGGATAGAGCATGACATGTAGATCAAAACATGTTTATAGAACATCTCCAGATTATGCAGAGAATGATTAGTAGAAGCATGTTAACATAGCAACAAAATATAACAGAATCTGTCAAGAAAACAGCAACAACAACTACCCTACTTAACAAGCTTGACACACTCAGCACACAACTCACAAAAATACATGGTTGGCACCCCTGGAAAGATGGCATGGCATAGATCAACATACATGTAGACATCAACCTCATAGGATGCACACATCAATCATGGCAAAAATGATAAATGAGCAAGTTATAACAGTTTCAGCAGGTTAACATCAACATGCACTCTTCCAACAGCATTTCGGGCACCAAGATGAGCTCAAATGAAAATGATGCAATGGAATGAAATGAAGTACTCGTCGAGGCGAACAATTTGACATATTACAGGCACGAAACGGAGCTACGGATGCAGAGAGACAGCAGGTCAAACATGGCATGATTATGCAAGATAACTCTGGACTTGGCAGAAATTTGGAGGGGGAAAAGTCAACCTCAAACGGATCTCGCCGGAGACATCGCCGGAGAGGAGGGAGTTGGCCGGAGACGGGCGTGGGGGCGCCGGAAAGGGTCGGGGAGGACGGGGCCCCGCCGGATCTGGCCGGATCCGGCGCGTGGCGGTGGCGGAGGAGGCCGGCGGGCATCCATGGCGGCGGAGGCGCAAGGCGCCGGCGCGGAGGGGCACCGGGATGGTGGCGATGCTCGGCGCGAGCGGCAGAGCGGCCCGGGCGAACGGCGCGGCCGG